>NC_057794.1:204510167-204810167 GCF_018294505.1 Triticum aestivum
CCGCGGAGCGTTCTGGCGGCTCAGGAGGCCAGGCACCAGGCGGTCCTAGCGGAGATGGCGACGGTTCTTCGTGAGCCCCCTGAGCCCCCAGAGCCTCCCGAGGTTCAGGACCCAGGCGGCTCATGAGGAGCGACTTCTTCAACATGCATCTTCAGCTACTCCAACATCTCTTCATCAACGGTGCCAGGTGACATTTTCCAGTTTATTCAGTTGGGGGCGCCCATCGGGTTGCATCATCCCCAGGCCACGTGGGTCCGTCCGTGTGGCATGTGTCATTTTGCATCTATCAGAACTAGCGTTATCTTCTTCCAGGAGAAGATTTATGTTATCACCTGCTTGCTTGTTGCCCTTTGCGGCTTCCCGAGTTGCTGACTGGCCTCCTGCTCATCCCCCAACGGGGGCTACACATGCTGGCATGACGCTTGTGCTCGGGTCTGTCCCTGCAACGCTGACAAATCTGAGAGATCGAGCTCTGGCTCGCGGCCCGCCCTGCGCACGTCACCTCACCAGATCCTCAGTGCCTTCATCTTCTTGCAGAAAGATCAGCAGCAGGACAGCAAACGCCATTATGAGTTATATTCTCCTCTCGGACTAACCCGCAGGAATCTCCAGAGCATAACTATAGGCGGTCCCGCTGGCCGCCCCTTTTTTACGCGATTCGCTTGCGCGTTAAAGGGGGTCTCCTGAGCATCACGCCTCAAGAGCTCCTACTGACTCTCCAGCCCTCACCCTGGCCTTGACCACGACACCGCGACCTCGCATACCAGCAGCGGCTGAGCCTCGCTCGAGGGTCGGGACTCGAGGACACAGAGCATTTAGATGAGAGAGGAAAGGGGAGGCCGGCATGAGCCCTACCTGGTAGTGCCACCGCTAAAGCGCAAATTAGGCGCCGCACAAAGGAATCACCTCAGGCTCATCAAGATAAGTTACTCATACGAACCAGCTCAAACCCGCTGCCTGGAATTTTCGACTCTGTAGTCTCCCTCCGGCAATGCCGCTTCCCTTTTCGGCCTTCAGGGAGCTGCTTGCACGCCAAAGGGGACCTCTTGAGCATCACTCCTTAGGAGATCTTACCGGACCTCGGGCCGCTCACCTCCTGGCCTTGACCATGGCATTGCGACCTGCATACTAGCGATGGTCGAAGCCTGCCTGGGGACTGGGACCTGCCAGCGCCGAGTGCTAAGCTACCGTGAGAACGAAAAGGGGGAACAATGACGAAGCAAGACACACAGCTGCAACCTTATACTAAGAATAATAAACATCGGAGCAAAAGCATTACAAGTTCTTTACATACCCCCACGGGGTTCGTCTCGATTCCTTGTAGGGAACAAAACGAGAAAAACCTCAAGAAGCCTTGGCTACGGGCACCGCCGTTGACGCCATCATCAACAGTGGGCCACGTGAGGCCGACGCCAACCCCATCCAGATCATCATTGACGCCGAGCGGATGCCGCTGCCGCGCTCCGGGCACGGCGAGAGCTTAGTGGCATGTAGCTATCGTCGTTCGACTCCGGAAACTCGCTGGCCTCGGGAGAGTCGCCGGACTCCCAAGAGTCGTCGCTGCTGCTGGAGGAGCTATCCGCTGGACCGGAGGCTGGCTCGGTGCCCGCAGCCGCACCATGCAAGTCACTTCCTCCAGGGAAGCACTCCAGGCGGCGGCCCTCCTCGTCGAAGACCTTGAAGGACAGTGTGGAGGCGCCATCATACTCATAGTGGATGGCGAGGGCCCCCTCTGCGCCGCAGGCACAGGTGACCTCACCCCATGCTCGGGTCATGAACATATTGCCCGAGGGAACGACCTCGACCTCTGCCCCCATGGCCAGACTGCAGCACCTGGCGTGCTGCAGCCACAACTCAAGTGGCCCCCTCAGCGGCATCTCCTCGGCGAAGAACCGCATGAGCTGGATCCTTGTACGCGATGGCATCACCGCCCACACCATGAACTCGCGCGAGGAGCCTTCGACGTGGGTTCGCAGGCCTGCGGTCCATGTAACCTCAGCCTGGCCACCACGGACATGGATTGCGCGGGGCGAGGCGTTGCCGCCCTCTCCGGAGCCTTGCGCTTGGGCGTACAGAGGGAGCGGGAAGCCAGGCGGAGGCCGCTCGTACCACGGTCACGTCACCACTGGCCTCTCGCCGATGTTGCGGGGACGGCTGAGCCTCTTCTTTGATGGGAGTGGCCCCTGATCCTCACGAGGGGTTTTCCCTTTCTCCACTTCGGAGAACCTCCTAATCGGCGCTATGGGTGTTGCGGCAAGTCAGCAAGGCTAGGAGGAGGAAGAAGGGTCGGGTGGCGAGAAGACAGAGATGAGCAAGGGGGCTCCACCCCTCCCCTCATTTATAGCCGGAAGGAGGCCAACCACCAGCCTCCATGATCACATGTAATGATGGTTTTCTCTATATGCAACAGGGTCTCATCAAGCCGAACGGTTGCCGAGGCAGCATGGGGAAGTGGAGGCACCCATGTCCCATTAATCTCCATGCGTTAACCGAGGCCACAGGCGGTTGGGTCCTGCGGTGCTCCGCACTTGCCCTTTGGCTTTGCCTCAAAGCCAAGCTCGAGCATGCCTTGGGCCCCGGGGGCTACTGTCGGTGTCCTGGGAACGGGGGTACCTAGACTTGCCTTCCTGCGGCCCACGACATGGCTCCATCGATGGCCTAAAACGGTCCAACTTCAGCAACAACAATCCATGACCCTCGCGAGGGGCCAAGCCTCGTGAGGCGGATGACACCAAGACCTCCATGGGGGCGGCCTCATCAGGATGGCTCCCGAGGAGCGGAAATATCTATGAAAGATGCACCTCGCGAGGTTGATATGACGTGAGCCATGACGACCAAGGCCAGGCGGGCGCCAGCCGACGCAGTGTACCAGTTTCCTCTTTGGTGCTAAGGAGGAAAGCGCAGGCACGGGGTCCCGAGGAATCAAGCAAAGGTTTCCATATCTGTGCAACAAGACCAAGACCGCGAGGACGGCAGGACAGAGGTCATCGCGGAGACCACCACGGCGTCAGCACCAGAGGCTTTTGTAGGCAAAGACTACTTTTGTGAGGATAACTTGTACTAGTTGTCTCCCTTCGTATTTGGCAGTTGTGGGATCCCTTCCCGCCAACATTTTGGGAAGAGGACCAATGCCACTATAAATAGGACTTAGCCACCACCATAGAGGGGATCGTATCCATTCCACCCTGACCAGCTCACCAGCTCATCGAGCGCAAGAACACCTCACCTCCTGAGGCTGTTCCACCACTATGCTAGTTCATCCTCAGCCACTCGAGGCAATCCACCACAAAGCAGGAGTAGGGTATTACACCGCAAGGTGGCCCAAACCAGGATAAACTGTTGTGTCTCTTGTCCCTTGGGTTCGTTGAGCTAGGCCTTGGAATCGTTGAGCAGGCCGACTTGGGAGGACGAGTTCTTCGTAGGCACCCCAGAGTTCGAACCTCTCAAGGGTTTGCAAAACCCCGAATCCGACAGTCGTCGAGGGTGGCGTTGATAGTAAAAGTACCATCAATGCCAGCCAGCCCTACCGGGACCTTCTTCACTTGGGGTGCAGCGACCTTGGATCTCTAGCTGTTAGAACACTCCGATACATCGTCAACGGGTGCCGTGCACTCGGTGGGGCATGCTTCCCGAACTCTTTGCCGAAGTCCCTACAGTCTCTTTTCTTCCCTTTACTTTCCTTGGCGGGGGCGGCCACTGCCTCTGCCGCGATCGCGTCCCGGTACATCTTTTCCACACAAATGATTGCATCCTTCTCATCTGATGGGATAGTGATGACTCCCAGTGGCCCAGGCATCTTCAAAGTATTATTGCATAATGGGATGCCTCCATGAACTTAGCCAGAGCTGGGCGTCCAAGAATCCCATTTTACGGCAGGGGGAGATCAACCACATCAAACACAATCCTCTCAGTTCGGTAGTTTAGCTCTCCCCCAACCGTTACTGGCAACATGATCTTTCCCTTGGGATGGATCCTGCCGGGATTAACTCCTTGAAACATGTCGGTAACCTCTAGCTCTTCTTCTCCTATCTGAAGCTTGTTGATGACTGCCGGGGAATCAGATTCAACCCGGCCCTGTTGTCCACCAACATCTTTGTGACCTTGAGGCTGCGGATTGTTGGAGAGACCAACAATGGCAAACATCCTACTGTAGTGGTACGGCCAGGATGGTCCTCTTCGTCGAAGATGATGGGCGTACGAGACCATTTGGGTGGCTTCCGGGCCTCTTGCGCTGGCTCCATGACATTGACTTCTCGTGCCCACCTTTGAGTCAGCGGTGAGAAGCGTGCAGAGATGCACCTCCGTCAATGCACATGGCGTGTATGGCCTTTGAAACTCCTGCTCACTGGTATCCTCTTCATCCCCTCCATCACTCTCATCATCACAGGTTTCGTTCTCTCGACCTCTGGTGGTCTTTCCTTGGCTCTGAAAGGGTTTGCCAGGGCGGCCTACTTCACCACCTTCGCTCTTACCGCCAGCAACATTCTGACCCGTTTCCTTGTCTCGTTTCATATACTCTGCCTTCTGTTTCCTTGTCTCGTTTCATATAATCTTGTAGTACGGGCCATCACCCTTCCCGGCTTTCTCAGGGGCAGCGGCTTCCCGGCAATCAGTTCACACGACAGCTTCCTTGCGGGGGACCTCAGCTTTGGCCTTCTTGCCGATACTAGGCATACCCGATCCTTTAACGGTCATCACTGCTTTATCTCTCCACTTCTTACTGCGCTTCTTGCTCTTTTTCAGACTAGTTGATTCATCATCATCTTCTGATTCAACATTGGTGCAATCTTCCTCTCCGGGCAACTTCCTTACCTCCTCCATCCTAGTGCACTTATCCACTAGTGTGTAAAGCTCCTTAACAGTCTTGGGCAACCGCATGTTCATCTTGGAACGGATATGACGGTTGCGCACATTGGACTGGAAGGCAGCTATTACAGCTTCCGGATGGATATTTTGAATATTCCTATGAACTTTGCCGAATCTCTATAAATACTTACGGAGGGTTTCGCCTTCTTTCGGCCGGAGAAGCTACAAATCGCTGGGCCTGCTGGGTTCCTGATGACCGCCTGTGAAAGTGCCAATGAACACATGGCACAGGTGAAAGCTCAAGTGCTCGCTGGGTGATTTTGGTAATTAATGTCAACATATCTCTTGTTGGACTAATATTTTTATCTAACTTATTTCAAAAAGTTCAACAAAGGCATGGCATGGACAAGAGGATGTGGAACCCCTTCAAGAAGCTAAGGACATAAGATTGGCAAAAGCTCAAGGCTCTTCATTTCTATTTTAGTGATCCAAGATCACATTGGGTCCATAGGAAAAGTCAATACTATTAAAAGGGGATGAGGTGTTTCTTAATGACTTGCTTGCTCAAAGTGCTCAGTGATATGCTCCAAAGCCCTCAACCACTTTCTCACTTCCATATTTGTGCTAAACCTAAAGACAAACTCAGCCCCATCGATTTGATCCATCCGGCGCCACCGTGTTCATTTGACATAGCCACTGCCAGAAACCCTAATCATTTCGGTCTCACCGATGGGATCTCGATCTCATCGAGATGGGCTTGCAAACTCTCTGTTGCCTGTTGCAATTATTTTGGTCCCACCGAGATATGCAGTCGGTCCTACCGAGTTTGCCTGACCAACTCTCTATTTGTTTATTACCAAAATCGGTCCCACTGAGTTGGTGTAATCGGTCAAACCGAGTTGAGGTTTTACCCTAACCCTAGCACATCAGTCCCGCCGAGTTGATCATATCGGTCCCACCGAGAAGCCTAACGTTCACATTTTGAACCATATCGGTTTGACCGAGTTTCACTATTTGGTCCCACCGAGTTTGGTAAATTGTGTGTAACGGTTAGATTTTGTGTGGAGGCTATATATACCCCTCCACCGTCCTCTCCATTAGAGAGAGAGAGAGAGAGCCATCAGAACATGACTACACTTCCAACATTCATTTTCGGAGAGAGAACCACCTACTCATGTGTTGAGACCAATTCCAATCCAACCACAAGAATCTTGATCTATAGCCTTCCCCAAGTTTCTTTCCACTCAAATCATCTTTCCACCATATCCAAACCTATGAGAGAGAGAGAGAGAGAGTTGAGTCGTGGGGAGACTATCATTTGAAGCACAAGAGCAAGGAGTTCATCATCAACACACCATCTATTACCTTTTGGAGAGTGGTGTCTCCTAGATTGTTTAGGTGACACTTGGGAGCCTCCGTCAAGATTGTGGAGTTGAACCAAGGAGTTTGTAAGGGCAAGGAGATCGCCTACTTCGTGAATATCTACCCAAGTGAGGCAAGTCCTTCGTGGGCGATGGCCATGGTGGGATAGACAAGGTTGCTTCTTCGTGGACCCTTCATGGGTGGAGCCCTCCGTGGACTCGCACAACCGTTACCCTTCGTGGGTTGAAGTCTCCATCAACGTGGATGTACGATAGCACCACCTATCAGAACCACGCCAAAAATCTCCGCGTCTCCAATTGCGTTTGCACACTCCAATCCCATCCCTTTACCTTCTTGCAACTTGCATGCTTTACTTTCTGCTGCTCATATACTCTTGCCATGCTTCCTTGAAATATATTGTGAATGTTTAAACTTGTGCTAAAACTCCACCTTAACTTAAATAAATTAAAAACTGCTATTTTCTTTGTTGAGGGTCTAATCACCCCCCTCTAGACACCTCTTCTCGATCCTTTCAACAGGTCCGCCCATGACGAAATGGAGTTCTCCGGTAGGTGCATCAGCCAAGACCTCACATTGGACTTGAGAGACAAAGGGAAGTAGTTGGCAAACACCTTCTCATCTCTTCCCCCGGCAGCCTGAATAGTGATGGTGTAGATGCTCAGGAACTCTACCTGGTTCAGCCTCCCATCGTACTTCTCAGGTATCTCTGGCTTGGACGTGCGAACGGACGGCCAACGGATTTGCCGCAACTATCGTGTAAAGGCACGGTAGCCAACCTCAAAAGGTAGGCACCCGCCAGCACCGAGTGCAGGCTCGTTGATGTTGGGGCCGTTGTACCTGTCGGTTCGATGGAGGTCGTCATGGTTCTGCTCGACGATGCGTGCGTCTCCTCTTTGCCAATCCTCCTGGGCTCAACGTTGGCCTAGACGTGCTCGAGGGTCAGGAGAGGCCATCGATACATCGTCGGGGTCTTGATTCTGTTGCGCTCGTACTGGCTTCCGCGGCGGGGATTGCACCATGGGGATGGCCCCTTCCATGTGGTCAGCAGCACGAGCTGTTGCTGTCACTTGGGGAGGTCATGGTGGACCAGCTTGCCGTGGGCCCCCAGCTTTGGCGAAACCGAGCAGACTTTGGATGGTGGCACACCATTCGTCCATCTGCTCGGCCACCGGTGGAAACCTGAGCAACAGCTGGGCTCGCACCATGGTCTCCGAAGCAGTACTTGGCATGCATGTTGATGAAGTCGATCGTACCATCTCTAGGCTCCTGGCGGTGCTAGCGACGGTAGCGCTGCGCCCCCACCGCTGCTGCGGGGCGACTACCTGGGCGTGGTGCGCCGAAAGCGCTTGAGTCGGGCGCAGCGGCTTGGTCGGCCCGTCCTGGGGGAGGTGTACGTGATGTGACCGCGCCCATGGTGGGGGTGGCCAGAGGGCGGGGGTTCGCACCGGTCCAAGCACCGTTGCTGCAGTTGTGCCCGTCGGTGGGGGAGAGGGGCGTAGATGGAGTGGCTCCCTCACCCGTACCATGGGGAGCGTGGCCATCGGGGCGCTGCTGATGTGGCTCTCCTCCGGCACCTCCCGCTACTACGTCGGCCGCGGGGGACGTGGTGGTTGCACCGCCTGCTCCGACCACTTCCCTAGCAGCGTTCAAGCCCTCGTACGCCTCCACAGCCCCCACATTGTTAGAGGCCGCAGGCGGCGGAGCGTTCGAGGTGGATGGATGAGCTGGAGGACCGGGCTTCTTCTTAGGCGCCATGGTCGATGGCGTCAAGGAAGATGAAGATGGTGGTGAATATGGTGCGCTACGCACGCCTTCCGGTTCGCGCAAGCGAGCCTCCTACCTGTCGCTCCAAAGATTTCACGGGAAACCACGACAACCTATGGGACCATGAGGTCCCTTGCTGGTTCGGCATGGGGCGACACGTTGCACAAAGAGCAGACGAGCATGGGGGTAGTGCGACAGAGATCGCATGGGAAATTTACCCAGGTTCGGGCCGCCGCGAGGTGTAAAACCCTACTCCTACTTTGGTGGATTGATGGTGGAAAAGGTGGTGGTGGTGCGCAGTAACTTGCCCGACAGGGGTTGCCTCAGGCAGCAGCGACTACGCGTGTATGGGGGTGTGAGTTATCCAACCTTCTAACCCTTTCTATGGTTGCCATGGGCCTCCTTTTATAGATCAATGGGTAACCACAGTGGCAAAGTATTCATTATGCACTGATAAGATAGCAAACAGTGCTATCATACCTAACTCTGCGGGCTGACAGGGCACATTAAATGCATCACTTAACGTCACAGCATTGGTTGCCCGACAAGGCTTGCCGGGCTATCTTGCCAGCTCCGCACCTGTTCTCTTGACACGTCGCAGGACGGGTGTCATCTGTGGGTTTCTCTTGTGGGAAATGGCTGCCATGTGGCGAATGGTTGCCACTTAACCACTTTGCGGCTTGATACCGCACTGATCGATGACATGGGTCGTGTTGGAGTGGTTGGTGAGGCGGTTCTGCCTCCGTGAGCCCCCGGCAGGCCCTGCCAGGGTGTTTTGGCCGTCTGCTTCCCGGGTGGCCTCGCCCCTTGCCGAGCTCTCCTGCCCGGCAAGGGAGGATTCTTCTCTTGACGACATCCTGATTCCTTGGCTCGTTCTTGGTCTCTGATCTGCTTGTTGGTTCTCCGAATCTCTTGGTTTCTTGTATTCCGACTTGGGCTAGTGCTTCAACCATGTTCCCGTGCCTATGCATAGTCTGCGCAACAGACTCATGGTTTGTTGCACCGACACATACCCCCCGATACTACTCATAGATTCATCAAAATAAGCAAACAACACAAGGAAAACAGAATCTGTCAAAAACAGAACAGTCTGTAGTAATTTGGATTTTTCAAATACTTCTGTAACTCCACAAATTTTGAAAAATTAGGAAAACCTAAGAAATTTGTTTATTAATCTTCTACATATAGAATCAACTCGAAATCACGCTTCTCTAAAAAATGTAAATTATTTTCCTGGGCGCACAAGTTTCAGTTTTTCAGCAAGATGAAATCAACTATCACCGTAAGCTATCCCAAAGGTCTTACTTGACACAAACACTAATTAAAAATAAAACTACATCTAACCAGAGGCTAGATGAATTATTTATTGAAAAATAGCAAGGAAAAATATTGGGTTGTCTCCCAACAAGCACTTTTCTTTAAAGCCTTTTTAGCTAGGCATTGATAATTTCAATGATGCTCACATAAAAGAGAAGAATTGAAGCACAAAGAGAGCATCATAAAACATGTGACAAACACATTTAAGTCTAACATACTTCCAATGCATAGGTATTTTATGAGCAAACAAATTATCAAGGCAAGCAAAAACTAGCATATGCAAGAAAGAAGAAAGAGACGATAGCAATCTCAACATGAAGAGAGGTAATTTACTAACATGGAAATTTTCACAACCATATTTTTCTCTCTCATAACAATTACATGTAGGATCATATTCAAATTCAATAATATAGCTATCACATAAATTATTCTCTACATGATCCACATGCATGCAAAGTTGACACTCTTCCAAAATAGTGGGATCATCATTAACTAAAGTCATGACCTTTCCAAACCCACTTTTATCGAAAAATTCATAAGATTGAATATTCTACAAATATGTGGGATCTAAAGTAGACAATCTTCCAAACCCACTTTCAATATTATTGCAAAAATTATTATCAATCTCATAATCATCATGGGGCATAAGTAAATTTTTAAGATCATAAGAAGAATCACCCCAATCATGATCATTGCAACAAGTAGTAGACATAACAAAGTTAGCATCCCCAAGCTTAGGGTTTTGCATATCATAAACATAATTTAAATTAATAGAATTTATGATAACATCATTGCAATCATGCTTTTCATTCAAAGATCCATCATGAATCACTTCATAAAGCACTTCATCAGCATTTTCAGATTCACGGATCTCAAGTAAAGCTTCATAAATATAATGTAGAGAACTCAAATCACTAGAAATTGGTTTATCATAATTGGATCTCTTATTTGCAAGTGGATGAAGATCCATAAACCTTTGGTTCTGAATTTCAATAAACACACAATTATACAAAGCAAACAAGCAAACAAACAAAGTAAGACATAAGGGCAAATGAAAAGACGAACGAAAGAAGGGCGAAAAAGGCAATTTTTTCGAAAATCGTTTTAGAAGTGGGGGAGAGGAAAACAAGAGGCAAATGGCGAATAATGTAATGCAAGAGATGAGAGTTTACGATGGGTACTTGGTATGTCTCGACTTGACGTAGATCTCTGTAACGCCCTTGATGCGGCAATAGCTCCCACGTGTTGAGGCACGACTTAGAGACATAACCGCATTGAAAGCAATGTCGCAAGTTAGGCAATCTTCACAACATCCCATGTAATATAAATAATAAAGGGGAGATACATAGTTGGCTTACACTCGCCACGTCAATCAAGTACATAAATAGCATTACAACATTCAAACACTCATGGCCCGACTACGGCGCCAAAATAAAAGATAACCCAACATGCGACACGGTCCTGATCACCCCAACTGGGCACCACTACTGATCATCAGGGAAAGACACGTAGTATCAGCGTGAGTCCTCATCGAACTCCCACTTGAGATCAAGAGCGTCATCTGGAACAGAGTCATTAGGCCCTGCATCTAGTTTGGAAGTAGTCTGTGAGCCACAGGGACTCAGCAATCTCGCACCCTCGCGATCAAGACTATTTAAGCTTAATAGGTAAGGCAAGGTAAAAATATGTGGAGCTGCAGCAAGCGACTAGCATATATGGTGGCTATCCTGTTCGCAAAAGAGGGCGGGAAGAGGAGGCAAAGCGCGAACGAGTAACGAAAGGACAACCTGCGCAAGCATTACTCCAATACCGTGTTCACTTCCCGGACTCCGCCGAGAAGAGACCATCATGGTAACTCACGCTGTTGATACATTTTAAATAAGTTAAGGTTCAAGTTGTCTACAACCGGACATTAACAAATTCCCATCTGCCCATAACCGCGGGCACGACTTTCGAAAGTTCAAATCCCTGCAGGGGAGTCCCAACTTAGCCCTTGACAAGCTCTCACGGTCAACGAAGGAATATACCTCCTCCTGAGACGTTCCGATCAGACTCGGTATCTTGGTTCTACAAGACACTTCGACAAGTTAAAACAAATCCAGCAACACCGCCCGAATGTGCCGACAAATCCCGATAGGAGCTGCACATATCTTGTTCTCAGGGCACACTCAGATGAGCCAGACGTCGGGTAGGCCAGCCTAGAGTTTCCCCTGGTAGCCCCGGACATCGCTCGGTGGGACCAACACTCACAGGAGCACTGGCCCGGGGGGGGGGGGGCTAAAATAAGATGACCCTCGGGCTCCGAAAACCCAAGGGAAAAAGAGGCTAGGTGGCAAATGGTAAAACCAAGGTTGGGCATTGCTGGAAAAGCTCTAATCAAGACGAACTATCAAGGGGTTCCCATTATAACCCAACCGCGTAAGGAACGCAAAAATCCGGGAACATAACACCGATATGACGGAAAACTAGGGCGGCAAGAGTGGCACAAAATACTAGGTCAGAGGCCGAGCCTTCCACCCTTTACCAAGTATATAGATGCATTAAGATAATATGGCAATATAATGATATCCCAACAAGTAAATAATGTTCCAACAAGGAACAGTCTCCAATCTTCACCTGCAACTAGCAATGCTATACGAGGGGCTGAGCAAAGCGGTTACATAGCCAATCAACGGTTTGCTAGGACATGGTGGGTTAGAGATTTGACATGGAAATTTGGGAGGCTTGAGATCAAGTGGTAGGCATCGTAGCATAGGCATAGCAAAAAGAGCGAGCATCTAGCATAGCAAAGATAGTAGTGATTTCGAAGGTATGATCATCTTGCCTGCAAAATTGTCAGAGTTGACTGGATCCTCGAAAGAAAACTCAACGGGCTCCTCGTTAGCAAACTTGTCTCCAGGCTCTACCCAAACAAGACAAACTAGCAACAAGGACACAATCAACCACGTGCCAAGCTCAAACAACATGATGCAAAAATGGTATGCTATGCGGGATGTGATGCGGGATGCATATGCAAGATTTGACAAGGAATGAATGAAGCTGGCCTCAACTTGGAAATCCAAGTGTGCCACTTGAAAGATGAGATGAAATCGCTTGAAAATGATATAAAGGACGCCGGAATCGGAGTTACGGTTTGGAAATGGCAAGCAATTCAAATATGACTATGTTCTGCGATTTACAGCAAGTAGTCATCTAAATGCAACAAGATGAACATGCTACAGCACCCAAACATGGCATCAAAATACATGGCAGGGATCCATTCATGATGCTTAACAAAAGAGTAGCACTGAGCTACGGCCAATTCATCCATTAACAGGTTCAAACAGGCATGGCAAAAATGCATTTGGTAAACAGATTTCAGACAGTGAAATTAACACTTGTCTGGAATTTCAGATCAGATAGCACTCTTTGGAGCATGAAAACAATATGCTACAGGACCTGAACATGGCAAAGTAAAGCATGGCATGGAGCTACTCAAAGAGCTTAACAAGAGTCCCTTAGTGACCTTGAGCCAAAAGGGTTCAGAAAATACATTTGCAAGCATGTGAACATGGAAAAAACATCATCAGTTCTCAGACTTTGTGAAAACTGGATCATGCTGAAACAGATATCAAGTAGGCATGTTTACGAGCTCGATGCACTCACTACAGAGCAAGTCATGACAATCTAAGCATACAACCATCAAGAATACACAAAATTCAAGCTAGACATGGCAAGAACAATAACATAGCATGCACGGATCAACTAAAACATCCTCGGCAAAATCGCTAACAAGTAGACAATCTGCCGAGATTCACGAAATGACAAAAGTAGAGCTTGATTTACTCAAGCTAGGGTGCTCCATAAATGTAAACAAAGACATGGATGGATAAAGCACTACAAGATTAACAAAACATCCTTACTGATCATCCTCAAAAGAGGCACAGATCACTAGGAAACAACATGAACATATGGCATATTGAGATAAACAGCTCAAGGACTTAGTGGAAATGCTAAGTCCCTGAAATCAGCATTAACAAATGCTCCACTTTGCAAGCTTGTGCTAGTCACCACACACATCACAAAAATACATGAGTTGCACCTCTGGATAGATGGCAAAACATATAACAAAACACATGTAGAGCTCATGGGCATAACATGCACACAATAATCATGGCAAAAATGACAAATATCTAATTGGAGCAGCAGATCTGACAATTATCTCAAATAGCATTCTTCTAACAGCATTTCGGGCATCAAGATGAACTCAAATGAAAATGATGCAATGAGATGATATGATCTACTCTCTGAGGCGAACATTTTGATATGCTATATACCCAAAACGGAGCTACGGATGAGGAGTTACGGCATGATGAACATAGCAAATTATTAGGGTTTCGGGGATAAAAAGTCAACCGCGAGTTTTAGATCTCAGATCTGGCACTGTAGATGCACTGTAGCAGCTCGAGGTCGCCGGCGAAAATGGAGCTGCAGTGGACAGACTTGCCGTGGCGGTGAGGAGGAAGGAGAGGGAGCCGGATGGGGAGGACGACGAGGCGCGGTGGCGCGGCGTACTCCGGGCGGCGTGGTGGCGGCGGTGGTCGGCACCGGCAGGAGGAAGCAGCCGCGGTGGAGCTTGCTCTGGCCGGCGAGGTGCGAGGCGGCCGGGGCGGCTCCGGTCACCGGCGTCGGCGGAGATGGTGGCGGGGCCGGGCGAAGAGGGAGGCGGGGCGAAGATGGCGGCGGTGGCCTCGATGGGCCTCGGGGGCCCGGCTCGGGCCTCCCGAGCCGGCGGCGGAGGAAGGCGGCGATGGGCCACGTGGCGCGCCCCGGTTCACCGGAGGCGGCGGCGGACGCTGTCCGGCCGGGGACGGACGTGTCCGGCCGGCGCGAGGTGTTTTTTTAGGGTTTCGAGGAGGGGATCCGAGATTTGGAATGAGGGGTCTATATATAGGCATAGAGGGAGCTAGGAGAGTCCAAATGAGGTGCGGTTTTCGGCCACGCGATCATGATCGAACGCTCTAGATGATGGAGAGGGCTTTGGTGGGTTTTGGGCCAAAATGGAGGGGTGTTGGGCTGCAACACACACGAGGCCTTTTCGGTCCCTCGGTTAACCGTTGGAGCATCAAACGAAGTCCAAATGTTACGAAACTTGACAGGCGGTCTACCGGTAGTAAACCAAGGCCGCTTGGCAAGTCTTGGTCCAATCCGAAAATGTTTAATCTCCACACACGAAAGAAAGGTTGAAATGACCACCGGAGGAGAACGAAGCGCCGGAATGCAAAACGGACAACGGGGAAAATGCTCGAATGCATGAGATGAACACGTATGCAAATGCAATGCACATGATGACATGATATGAGATGCATGACAACGATAACAACACACGAAGACAAAAACCCGAACCCGAGAAAATAAAATAACTTAACGCCGGAAACGGCAAGAGTTGGAGTACATATTGGGTAAATCATATCCGGGGTGTTACAACACTCCACCACTACGAAAGGATCTCGTCCCGAGATCTAGGACTGAAAGAACGCCGGGTATTCAGAACGGAGGTAATCCTCGCGTTCCCAGGTAGCTTCACAGTCGGAATGGTGTGACCACTTGACTTTGAGGAATTTGATTGACTTGTTGTGAGTCTTGCGTTCAGTCTCTTCAAGAATAGCCACGGGGTGCTCACGATAAGAGAGATCTTCTTGGAGCTCAATGTCCTCGAAGTTGATGGTGCGGTCAGGAGTCTTGAAGCACTTTCGAAGCTGAGAGACATGGAACACGTCATGAACATTTGCAAAGTTTGAAGGAAGCTCGAGTTGATAGGCGAGATCGCCTCTCTTGCTGACGATCTTGAAAGGTCCCACGTATCTAGGGGCAAGCTTCCCTTTGATACCGAAGCAACGAGTACCTTTCATAGCGGAGACGCGGAGGTAAACATGATCTCCGATCTCGAAAGCCAAATCACGGTGCTTACTGTCATAGTAGCTCTTCTGGCGGGATTGGGCTGCTTTGAGGTTATCTCGAATGACTTTGCACATTTCCTCTGCCTCTGTGATTAAGTCATTTACGAGAAGCTGACGTTCACTGTTTTCAGACCAGTTGAGAGGGGTACGGCACTTCCTGCCATATAGGATTTCAAATGGGTCCTTGCCCGAACTTGCTTGAAAACTGTTGTTGTAGGAGAATTCAGCATATGGAAGACAACCCTCCCACTTCATGCCGAAGGAGATCACACACGCCCTGAGCATATCTTCAAGAATCTGGTTGACACGCTCGACTTGACCGCTAGTTTAAGGATGGAAAGCTGTACTGAAGCGGATGTTGGTGCCCATGGCCTTCTAAAAAGAATCCCAAAACTTGGAGGTAAAGATGCTGCCACGGTCTGAAGAGGTCACTTGTTGAATACCATGCAGAGAGACAATCCGAGAGGTGTAGAGTTCCGCCAATTGAGCTGCAGTGATTAACTCTTTGATAGGCAGAAAGTGAGCCACTTTAGTGAGTTTGTCGATAACAACGAATATAGCATCATTGCCACGTTTGGACTTTGGAAACCCAGTTACGAAGTCCATCTCAATGTGGTCGAACTTCCATTCTGGAATGGCAAGAGGTTGGAGGAGACCAGCTGGCCTTTGGTGTTCTGCCTTCACTCTTCTGTAGACATCACACTCATTCACAAACTGAGCAATCTCGCGCTTCATTCGAGTCCACCAATAAGCTTGCTTGAGGTCCTGATACATCTTCGTGCTCCCAGGGTGGATGGAGAGGAGAGAATTGTGAGCCTCGTTCATGATAACCTTAAGAAGATCACCTTTGGGCACAAAAATACGATCCTCGAAGAAGAGAGTATCCTTGTCATCAAGGCGGTAGCACTTGTACTTGGGTTGACTCTTGGCAATCCAAATCTTCACCTTTTTCACCATAGCATCAAGAAGCTAGGCTTGGCGAATCTGGTCTTCCAAGGTAGGAGAGACTTGAAGGTTGGCGAGGAAACCTTGAGGAACAACTTGCAGATTAAGTTTGCGGAAAGCTTCACAAAGCTCGGGTTGATAAGGCTTGAGAATAAGACTGTTGCAGTAAGCCTTCCTGCTCAATGCGTCAGCAATCACATTGGTCTTGCCTGGAGTATACTCGATACTCGAATTATACTCTTAAATCATTTCGACCCATCGGGTCTGCCTGAGGTTGAGATTAGGCTGAGTGAAGATGTACTTGAGACTCTTGTGGTCAGTGAAGATGTCCACTTTTCTTCCCAATCAGAGATGTCTCCAAGTCAAAAGAGCATGCACCACTGCCGCCAACTCGAGATCATGAGTGGGGTCGTTCTTCTCATTGGGCTTCAACTGGCGAGAGGTATAAGCAACAACTTTCTTCCGTTGCATCAACACTGCGCCAAGACCTAGGAGAAAGGCATCACAAAAGACCTTGTACGGCTTGGATTCATCAGGCGGAGTCAGAACTGGAGCAGTGACCAATTTCTCTTTCAAAGTGTTGAAAGCAATGTCACACTCCGGAGACCAAACGTACTTCACGTGCTTCTAGAGAAGATTTGAGAGAGGCTTCGCGATCTTAGAAATGTTTTCAACGAATCTCCGACAGTAGCTTGCGAGACCGAGGAAGCTACAGAGTTGCTTCATGTTCTGAGGAGGTTCCCAATTCACAATTGCAGACACCTTCTCAGGATTCACCGCAATGCCCTTGGCAGAGATGATATGGCCAAGATAAAGAACCTCATCGAGCCAAAATTCGCACTTGGAGAACTTGGCGTAGAACTGATGTTCCCTCAGCTTATCGAGTACCAAACGCAAGTGCTTGGCATGATCTTCCTTGTTCTTCGAAAAGACCAGAATGTCGTCGAGATAGACCAAAATGAAGTCATTGGTGTAGGCGTTGAAGATGAATTTCATCATGCGAGAGAACGTCAGAGGAGCGTTGACAAGGCCAAAAGACATGACAGTGTATTCATATGACCCATAGCTTGTCCTGAAAGCCGTCTTGGGGATATCTTGCTCGCGGATTCGAATCTGATGATAACCCATACGGAGATCAAGCTTGGAGAATACTTGGGCACCTTTGAGTTGTTCGAACAGCTCGTTAATGTTGGGAAGTGGATACTTGTTCTTGATGGTCTTCTTGTTCAATGGACGGTAATCAACACAAAGTCGGTCCATTCCATCCTTCTTCTTCACAAAAAGAACACCACAACCCCATGGAGACGAACTAGGTCGGATGAGGCCCATTCTCTCTTGAATATCGAGTTGCTTCTTCAGCTCCTTCAATTCTTCAGGTCCGAGCTTGTAAGGATGCTTGCACACTGGTTCCGTGCCAGGCTCAAGATCAATAACGAATTCAACTGGCCGGTGCGGAGGCATTCCTGGAAGCTCTTCTGGAAAGACGTCTTGATATTCGCAAACGACTGGAATTTGCGAGATAGCATCCAGTTCACCCTTCTCGTTGAGAGAAAACAGACGGATGGTATCATCACGAGCGGCAAAGACAATTACATCCTCAGACGAATGAGTCAATTGAATCTGCCTGGCTGCACAATCAAGATGCGCCTTGTGCTTAGAAAGCCAATCCATTCCGAGAATAAGATCAATATCCGAGTTACCAAGAACCACCGGAGAAGAGAGAAACTTCTAATTGCCCAACATGATAGTAACATCCGGGGCCATAGCGCTTGCATTCATGAATTTACCCGGAGAAACAACATATAACTGTCTAGGCAAATCTTGTAAAGGCAACTCATGCTTAGAAACAAATGGTCTCGAGATGAAACAATACGATGCACCAGTGTCAAAAAGAACTTTAGCAGGAATATCGTTAACAGGAAGGTTACCCATGATGACATCTGACGAGTCCTCTGCCTGAGCTGCATTCAGCAAGTTGACCTTGGCGGACTTGGTGTTATGCTTGACCATAGCTGTACTTGCCGATCTCACAGGAGGAGGAGGAGGAAGACGCCTCTGATTGAAGCATTTGTTGGCATAGTGACCCTTCTATTGGCACTTGTTGCATGTGACCTCTGAAAGCGGACGGTGATACGGAGCACTTGATCTTGGAGCTTGATACGAAGTCTTGTTCTGAAAGCCAGGGTTTGGTGGGTGGGAAGATTCACTGCCACCTTTGCTCTTCTGATACGACTGACGGAACGAAGGAGGACGAAGCCAATACTTCTGCTGCTTGGCCACTTGAGTAGAGGAAGAAGGAGTAGCATCTCTGACTCTCTTCTTGGAAGCATCACACCTCAGTTGAGCGGCTTCTTGCTTCAATGCCATGTTGTAGAACTCATCGTACCTCAAGGGCACAAAGAGAACAAGAGCTAGCTGGATTTCTTCTCTGAGACCACCCCTGAACTGGTAAATCATGCTCTTCTCGTCAGGGACGTCCTGCTTAGCAAAGCGGGCGAGCTTCTGAAACAACTTGTTGTAGTCATAGACAGACAAAGAGCCTTGCTTTAGGTTGCAGAATTCCTCACGCTTGCTTTCAACCACGCTCTGGGGAATATGATGAGCTTTGAAGTCTTGACGGAATTCATCCCAGGTAATAACACGTCCACCTCTGGAGTCCTTGTACTGCTGGAACCATTCTGCAGCTTGATCTTTGAGTTGGAAGGATGCGAACTTGACAAAGTCCTCAGGCCTAACGTTACCGCACTCGAAATGCTTGCACAGATCCACGAGCCAATCGTCAGCATCAGTTGCCTCAACACAATTGCTGAAAGTCTTTGGCCCGTTAGCAAGGAATTGGTAGAGTGTAGCAAAGTGATTCTGATTGTTGCCTTGGTTGCCTTGGTTTGCTTGATTGCGCCCTCGAAGAATTAGCATGATCAACTGTGTGTTTGCATTGGTTGCGGCCATCACAGCTTGCCATGCCTCCGGAGGAGGAGGAGGTGGTGGCGGATCTTGATTCTGATTCTGATTGGTGCTCTTAGCGGGAGCCATCCTGAAGAGGTTAACCACCGTTAGCACATTGACAGATAAAATGAAGCTGAATCCAACAGAAAGAAAATTGCAACATAAAGTCTTTACATCCGAACAAAATGAACGAATGCATTCCTCTTGAAATGGTCACATATCCATAAATTGAGAAGCCACTTAGAATTCATGTAGAGAAACAAATCAACAAGGTACGGATCAAGAACGAATAGTCGGTAAGAAATCCCAATCTCAAAGCAAATATTCGTGGAAGAAGAACTAGAGCTACAAGAATTCCCACCTATGAAACTCCCGAACCTTTCCGGTTATGCAATAAGGTGTTGGGGATACAGGGGAAGCATAATATCTCACCCAAATCTAGCGAATCCTACATCCAACTGTATCCATCCTTCAACACATAACCGAGAAAACTTCGGAAACCATCTACCTCAACCTTAGAAAAGCATCCGTTATACAAGTTATGGCGATACTCCCGAACTCCCGCCCCAGTACTGGGTTGCGTCGAGGTTAACTCACCAACGAACTCATTAAAAGAGATTTTCGATGTCGGCGTACTAAACTCAGGTATTCCAGAACTGCAACGATAAAATTATGACGACAACACCTCGGAGCTCAACTCCCCGGGACACTGCCACAAAACCCCTAACAGGAGGCACCTAGACAATGTTCTCGTCACAAAACCATCGGAACGATTCCAAGATACCCGCGTGATCCTAAATTTTTTTAGTGAAATTTGAGAAGAGAAGAGTCAAAACTCTACGTCAGGATGCCTTACTAGAGCGATGAGGAGACTGGGAAGTAAAAAGAATTCCTAAACTCTCCGATATATAATTCCTAAATGACTCAAAACATTTTTCTAGACACAACTCGGCTGCTAAAAACGATCAAGCAATGGGGCTCCTAAGGTCGGGGAAGGCTCTGATTACCAACTTGTAACGCCCTCGATGCGGCTATAGCTCCCACGTGTCGAGGCACGACTTAGAGACATAACCGCATTGAAAGCAATGTCGCAAGTTAGGCAATCTTCACAACATCCCATGTAATATAAATAATAAAGGGGAGATACATAGTTGGCTTACACTCACCACGTCAATCAAGTACATAAATAGAATTACAATATTCAAACACTCATGGGCCGACTACGGCGTCAAAATAAAAGATAACCCAACATGCGACACGGTCCCGATCACCCCAACTGGGCACCACTACTGATCATCAGGGAAAGACACGTAGTATCGGCGTGAGTCCTCGTCAAACTCCCACTTGAGCTCAAGCGCGTCATCTGGAACGGAGTCATGAGGCCCTGTATCTGGTTTGGAAGTAATCTGTGAGCCACAGGGACTCAGCAATCTCACACCCTCGCGATCAAGACTATTTAAGCTTAATAGGTAAGGCAAGGTAAAAATATGTGGAGCTGCAGCAAGCGACTAGCATATATGGTGGCTATCCTGTTCGCAAAAGAGAGCGGGAAGAGGAGGCAAAGCGTGAACGAGTAACTAAAGGTCAACCTGTGCAAGCATTACTCCAATACCGTGTTCACTTCCAGGACTCCGCCGAGAAGAGACCATCACGGTAACTCACGCTGTTGATTCATTTTAAATAAGTTAAGGTTCAAGTTGTCTACAACTGGACATTAACAAATTCCCATCTGCCCATAACTGCGGGCACGACTTTCGAAAGTTCAAATCCCTGCAGGGGAGTCCCAACTTAGCCCATGACAAGCTCTCACGGTCAACAAAGGAATAGACCACCTCCCGAGATGTTCCGATCAGACTCGGTATCTCGGTTCTACAAGACACTTTGACAAGTTAAAACAAATCCAGCAACACCGCCCAAATGTGCCGACAAATCCCGATAGGAGCTGCACATATCTCGTTCTCAGGGCACACTCAGATGAGCTAGACGTCGGGTAGGCCAGCCCAGAGTTTCCCCTGGTAGCCCCGGACATCGCTTGGTGGGACCAACACTCAGAGGAGCACTGGCCCAGGGGGGCTAAAATAAGATGACCCTCGGGCTTCGGAAACCCAAGGGAAAAAGAGGCTAGGTGGCAAATGGTAAAACCAAGGTTGGGCATTGCTGGAAAAGCTTTAATCAAGACGAACTATCAAGGGGTTCCCATTATAATCCAACCGCGTAAGGAACGCAAAAATCCAGGAACATAACACCGATATGACGGAAAACTAGGGCGGCAAGAGTGGAACAAAACACTAGGCGAGAGGCCGAGCCTTCCACCCTTTACCAAGTATATAGATGCATTAAGATAACATGGCAATATAATGATATCCCAACAAGTAAATAATGTTCCAACAAGGAATGGTCTCCAATCTTCACCTGCAACTAGCAACGCCATACGAGGGGCTGAGCAAAGCGGTAACATAGCCAATCAATGGTTTGCTAGGACATGGTGGGTTAGAGGTTTGACATGGCAATTTGGGAGGCTTGAAAGCAAGTGGTAGGCATCATAGTATAGGCATAGCAAAAAGAGCGAGCATCTAGCATAGCAAAGATAGTAGTGATTTCGAGGGTATGATCATCTTGCCTGCAAAGTTGTCAGAGTTGACTGGATCCTCGAAAGCAAACTCAACGGGCTCCTCGTTAGAGTACTCGTCTCCCGGCTCTACCCAAACAAGACAAACAAGCAACAAGGACACAATCAACCACGTGCAAAGCTCAAACAACATAATGCAAAGATGGTATGCTATGAGGGATGCGATGCGGGATGCATATGCAAGATTTGACAAGGAATGAATTAACCTGGCCTCAACTTGGAAATCCAAGCGTGCCACTGGAAAGATGAGATGAAATCGCTTGAAAACGACATAAAGAACACCGGAATCGGAGTTACGGTTTGGAAATGGCAAGCAATTCAAATATGACCACGTTCTGTGATTTACAGCAAGTAGTCATCTAAACGCAACAAGATGAACATGCTACAGCACCCAAACATGGCATCAAAATACATGGCAGGGATACATTCATGATGCTTAACAAAAGACTAGCACTGAGCTATGGGTAATTCATCAATTAACAGGTTCAAACAAGCATGACAAAAATGCATTTGGTAAACAGATTTGAGACTTAGTGAAATTAACACTTGTCTGGAATTTCAGATCGGATAGCACTCTTTGGAGCATGAAAACAATATGCTACAGGACCTGAACATGGCAAAGTAAAGCATGGCATGGAGCAACTCAAAGAGCTTAACAAAAGTCCCTTAGTGACCTTGAGCCAAAAGGGATCATAAAATACATTTGCAAGCATGTGAACATGGCAAAAACATCATCAGTTCTCAGACTTAGTGAAAACTGGAGCATGCTGAAACATATATCAAGTAGGCATGTTTACGAGCTCGATGCACTCACTACAGAGCAAGTCATGACAATCTAAGCATACACCCATCAAGAAAACACAAAATTCAAGCTAGACATGGCAAGAACAATAACATAGCATGCACAGATCAACTACAACATCCTCGGCAAAATCGCTAACAAGTAGACAATCTGCCTAGATTCACGAAATGACAAAAGTAGAGCTCGATTTACTCAAGCTAGGGTGCTCCATAAATGCAAACAAAGACATGGATGATAGAGCACTACAAGATTAACAAAACATTCTTACTGATCATTCTCAAAAGAGGCACAGATCACTAGGAAACAACATGAACATATGGCATATTGAGATAAACAGCTCAAGGACTTAGTGGAAATGCTAAGTCCCTGAAATCAGCATTAACAAATGCTCCACTTTGCAAGCTTGTGCTAGTCACCACACACATCACAAAACTACATGGGTTGCACCTCTGGATAGATGGCAAAACATATAACAAAATACATGTAGAGCTCATGGGCATAACATGCACACAATAATCATGGCAAAAATGACAAATATCTAATTGGAGCAGCAGATCTGACAATTATCTCAAATAGCATTCTTCTAACAGAATTTCGGGTATCAAGATGAACTCAAATGAAAATGATGCAATGAGATGAAATGAAGTACTCTCTGAGGCGAACATTTTGATATGCTATATGCCCAAAACGGAGCTACGGATGAGGAGTTATGGCACGATGAACATAGCAAATTATTAGGGTTTCGGAGATAAAAACTCAACCGCGAGTTTTAGATCTCAGATCTGGCACTGTAGATGCACTGTAGCAGCTCGAGGTCACCGGCGAAAATGGAGCTGCGGTGGCCGGACTTGCCGTGGCGGTGAGGAGGGAGGAGAGGGAGCCGGATGGGGAGGACGGCGAGGCGCGGTGGCGCGGCGTACTCCGGGCGACGTGGTGGCGGCGATGGTCGGCACCGACAGGAGGAAGCAGCCGCGGCGGAGCTTGCTTCGGCCGGTGAGGTGCGAGGCGGCCGGCGCGGCTCCGGTCGCCGGCGTCGGCGGAGATGGTGGCGGGGCCGGGCGAAGAGGGAGGCGGGGCGAAGATGGCGGCGGTGGCCGCGATGGGCCTCGGGGGCCCGGCTCGGGCCTCCCGAGCCGGCGGCGGAGGAAGGCGACGATGGGCCACGTGGCACGCCCCGGTTGGCCGGAGGCGGCGACGGACGCTGTCCGGCCGGGGACGGACGTGTCCGGCCAGCGCGAGGTGTTTTTTTAGGGTTTCGAGGAGGGGATCCGAGATTTGGAATGTGGGGTCTATATATAGGCATAGAGGGAGCTAGGAGAGTCCAAATGAGGTGCGGTTTTCGGCCATGCGATCGTGATCGAACGCTCTAGATGATGGAGAGGGTTTTGGTGGGTTTTGGGCCAAAATGGAGGGGTGTTGGGCTGCAACACACACGAGGCCTTTTTGGTCCCTCGGTTAACCGTTGGAGCATCAAACGAAGTCCAAATGGTACGAAACTTGACAGGCGGTCTACAGGTAGTAAACCAAGGCCGCCTGGCAAGTCTCGGTCCAATCCGGAAATGTTTAATCCCCACACACGAAAGAAAGGTTGGAATGACCGCCGGAGGAGAACGAAGCGCCGGAATGCAAAAAAGACAACGGGGAAAATGCTCGAATGCATGAGATTAACACGTATGCAAATGCAATGCACATGATGACATGATATGAGATGCATGACAACGATAACAACACACGGAGACAAAAACCCAAACCCGAGAAAATAAAATAACTTAACGCTGGAAACGGCAAGAGTTGGAGTACATATTGGGTAAATCATATCCGGGGTGTTACAATCTCCCTGGCAACGGCGCCAGAAATTCTTCCTGCTACTTCTTGAGCTTCCGTTGGTTTTTCCCTTGAAGAGGAAAGGGTGATGCATCAAAGTAGAGATATGTATTTCCCTCAGTTCAAGAACCAAGGTATCAATCCAATAGGAGACAATGCACAAGTCACAGAATGCCTGCACAAACAATCAAACAACTTGCACCCAATGTGATAAATGGTTTGTCAAT
Source organism: Triticum aestivum (assembly GCF_018294505.1). Lineage (NCBI taxonomy): Eukaryota > Viridiplantae > Streptophyta > Magnoliopsida > Poales > Poaceae > Triticum > Triticum aestivum. Next base: position 204,534,750 of record NC_057794.1, read on the forward strand.
CCCTTCATGGTTACTCGCAACAGTGATATCTCATAGAGATAGAGAAATGATAATTAAATATTTTTGGTATTTTTGGTTTATAGATCGGAAAGTAAAAGATTGTAGAAAGAGTAGATCGGAAACTAATATTGTAGATCAGAAACTTATATGATGGAAAATAGACCCGAGGGCCATAGGTTTTGAAGGAAATATGCCCTAGAGGCAAAAAGAAAGTTGTTATTTATATTTCCTTATATCATGATAAATGTTTATTATTCATTCTATAATTTTATTAACCGGAAACTTAGTACATGTGTGAATACATAGACAAAACAAAGTGTCCCTAGTATGCCTCTACTTGACTAGCTCGTTAATCAAAGATGGTTAAGTTTCCTGACCATAGACATGTGTTGTCATTTGATGAATGGGATCACATCATTAGAGAATGATGTGATGGAAAAGACCCATCGTTAGCTTAGCATAATGATCGTTAAGTTTTATTGCTATTGCTTTCTTCATGACTTATAAATATTCCTCTGACTATGAGATTATGTGATGACCCACAAGTATAGGGGATCTATCGTAGTCCTTTCGATAAGTAAGAGTGTCGAACCCAACGAGGAGCATAAGGAAATGACAAGTGGTTTTCAGCAAGGTATTCTCTGCAAGTACTGAAATAAGTGGTAACAGATAGTTTTGTGATAGGATAAATTGTAACGAGCAACAAGTAACAAAAGTAAATAAAGTGCAGCAAGGTGGCCCAATCCTTTTGTAGCAAAGGACAAGCCGGAACAAACTCTTATAATAGGAAAAGCGCTCCTGAGGACACATGGGAATATCGTCAAGCTAGTTTTCATCACGTTCATATGATTCGCGTTCGATACTTTGATAATTTGATATGTGGGTGGACCGGTGCTTGGGTGCTGTTCTTACTTGAACAAGCATCCCACTTATGATTAACCTCTATTGCAAGCATCCGCAACTACAACAAAAGTATTAAGGTAAACCTAACCATAGCATGAAACATGTGGATCCAAATCAGCCCCTTACGAAGCAACGCATAAACTAGGGTTTAAGCTTCTGTCACTCTAGCAACCCATCATCTACTTATTACTTCCCAATGCCTTCCTCTAGGCCCAAATAATGGTGAAGTGTTATGTAGTCGACGTTCACATAACACCATTAGAGGCTAGACAACATACATCTTATCAAAATATCAAACGAATACCAAATTCACATGACTACTCGTAGCAAGACTTCTCCCTTGTCCTCAGGAACGAACGTAATTACTCATAAAGCATATTCATGTTCATAATTAGAGGGGTAATAATATGCATATAGGATCTGAACGTATGATCTTCCACCAATTAAATCAACTAGCATCAACTACAAGGAGTAATCAACACTACTAGCAACCTACTAGCACCAATCCCGGACTTTGAGACAAGAATTGGATACAAGAGATGAACTAGGGTTTGGAGATGAGATGGTGCTGGTGAAGATGTTGATGGAGATTGCCCTCTCCCGATGAGAGGAGCGTTGGTGATGACGATGGTGATGATTTCCCCCTCCCGGAGGGAAGTTTTCCCGGCAGAACAGCTCTGCCGGAGCTCTAGATTGGATCCGCCAAGGTTCCGCCTCGTGGCGGCGAAGTCTCGTCCCGAAAAGTTCCTTCCTATTTTTTTCTCATCGAAAGACCTCATATAGGAGAAGATGGACGTCGAAGAGCCACCAGGGGGCCCACGAGGTAGGGGGCGCGCCCTAGGGGGGGCGCCCCCCACCCTCATGAGCAGGGTGTGGGCCCCCTGGCCTTCATCTTTGGCGAGGATTTTTCTTTATTTGTTTTAAGAAATTCTATGGAGTTTTAGGACTTTTGGAGTTGCGCAGAATAGGTCTCTAATATTTGCTCCTTTTCCAACCCAGAATTCCAGCTGCCGGCATTCTCCCTCTTTTTGTAAACCTTGTAAAATAAGAGAGAATAGCCATAAGTATTGTGACATAAAGTGAAATAACAGTCCATAATGCGATAAATATCGATATAAAAGCATGATGCAAAATGGACGTATAAGTCCCCCAAGCTTAGACCTCACTTGTCCTCAAGCAAAAAGCCGATAACAATAAATATGTCCTCATGTTTAGAGGTAGAGGCGTCGATAAAAATAAAATACGGACATGAAGGCATCATGATTATTCTCATAACAGCAACATATATAGATTTTGTCATATGATTACTTATGTTCAAGTGATGATCTATTCACTATGCAAAAGTATAAATCATAAACCTTACTGGGCTCCGACAAACTATAATCTCAGTCATTGAAACATCGGAAAGAGTCTATGTCAGAGCTAAAAAGCAAGTCCACATCCTCAACTATCATTTAGTCCTCCATAATTTCTAACACTCACGCGATACTTGTGGTTACAGAGTTTTAATCGGACACAGAGAAAGATAGGGGCTTATAGTTTTGCCCCACAACCTTTTACCTCAAGGGTAATGTCAACAATAATGGCTCATGCTCCCCTACATCCAATTAGATATATATATATATATATATATATATATATATATATATATATCATGTTCTTTCCAACATGCTGAGCTTGCCAAAGGATAAAATGAAAAAGAAAAGGTGAAGATCACCATGAATCTTGCATAAGGTAGAAGATAATAATAAAGGATAGGCCCTTTGAAGAGGGAAGCAGAGGTTGCCATGCGCTTTTATGGTTGGATGTATAAAATCTCAATGTGAAAGAACGTCACTTTATATTACCGCTTGTGATATGAACCTTTATTATGCAGTCCGTCACTTTTATTACTTCCACATCACAAGATCGTATAAAGCTTATTTCTCCCACACCAATCAATCATAAATATTTAGAGCAATTTTTATTGCTTTGCACCGATGACAACTTACTTGAAGGATCTTACTCAATCCATAGGTAGATATGGTGGACTCTCATGGCAAAACTGGTTTAAGGGTATTTGGAAGCACAAGTAGTATTTCTACTTGGTGCTGAGAATTTGGCTAGAATGAGGGGGAAAGGCAAGCTCAACATGTTAGAGGATCCATGACAACATACTCTATCTCAAATATAAGAAAGACATAACTCATTACATTGTCTTCCTTGTCCAACATCAACTCTTTGGCATGTCATATTTTAATGAGTGCTCCCAATCATAAAAGATGTCAATGATAATATATCTATATGTGAAAACCTCTCTTTCCTTATTACTTCCTATTAATTGCAACAATGACCAAAGCTATGTCTGCCAACTCCCAACAACTTTTAATCATCATACTCTTTCTATGTGAAGTCATTACTCTCAATAAGATCAATATGGACTTTTTATTTCTTTTCTTCTTTTCTTTTATTCACCCAAGATCATGGCAAAATAATCAAGCCCTTGACTCAACACTAATCTTTATTATATATAACTCACGGACTCGATTACAAAGGGAGATCATAAAGCAAAACTCAAAACTAGATCATGCCATAAACTTTATTCTACTAGATCAAGATACTACTAATAGGATCGAACTAAGAAAAACGGTAAAGGTAGGAGTTGTGATTGTGATACGATACCGGGGCACCTCCCCCAAGCTTGACAGTTGTCAAGGGGAGTGCCCATACCCAAGTGATTATGTCTCCTTTGTCGGTGAAGAAGGTGGTGGTGATGTTGGCTTAGCTGATGGTTTAGGCTTCTCCCTTAATTTGCGCTTGAGGATGGCATTTTGATCCCTCAGATCATCAATCTCCCACTCCAGGGTTAATATCTTTTTGCATAGGTCCTGCTTATTTTCCTGCAAGAGACGAAAAGGGATAAACTCGAACTTGGGTTTCTTTACCCTATCAGGGAGACTTGACTTTTTGAACTCCACATGCATGTCCCCAGGTTGAGGTAATGGTGCTTCATCTTCATCTGAGCTTTTCTCCTCCTTTCCTTTGGGTTCATAGTCCTTCTTCCTCCTGGTCCATCCATCATGTTCCACATCTCCATAGACCTTTGGATTTGCTAAGTAATCCTCCACATAGCTTTCTCCTTCCGAATCCTGGGAAGACATGTTGATTTAATCTGCAACGGGACAACTCAAAACGAAAACAAAGGATAATTGCGTGATTCGGGAGTCAAAACCTTCGGGAGAATATAATGAATTTTTACCGACCAAAACACGTAACGTGCAAGAAAATGGAGTCCGGAAGGCACACGAGGTAGGGGGCGCACCCAGGGGGTAGGGAGCGCCCACCACCCTCGTGGGGCCCTCGTGTCCTTCCCAGTCTGCTACTTATTTTTCTATTTTTCTAAATATTCCAAAACGGAGAAATATTGCCTTAAAAATTGTTTTGGAGTCGGTTTACTTACCGTACCACATACCTATTCATTTTCGGAGTCTGACACGTTCCGAAAAGTGTCTCTTATGTATTCCTCCGGGGTTACAGTTTCAATAATATTGGTTTCAATATTTGTGGGATTACCTGAGATATAATGTTTAATTCTTTGATCGTTTACCACCTTCGGATTTGTGCCCTCGAAGTTGTTCATTTTTATGGCACCGGAACGATAGACCTCTTCGATAACATAGGGGCCTTCCCAATTAGAGAGAAGTTTTCCTGCAAAAAATCTTAAACGAGAGTTGTATAGCAATACATAATCACCTACATTAAACTCACGCTTTTGTATCCCTTTGTCATGCCATCTTTTAACTTTTTCTTTAAACAACTTGGCATTTTCATAAGCTTGGGTTCTCCATTCATCAAGTGAGCTAATATCAAATAACCTCTTCTCACCAGCAAGTTTAAAATCATAATTGAGCTCTTTAATAGCCCAATATGCCTTATGTTCTAATTCGAGAGGTAAGTGACATGCTTTTCCATAGACCATTTTATACAGAGACATACCCATAGGATTTTTGTATGCAGTTCTATAAGCCCATAATGCATCATCAAGTTTCTTGGACCAATTCTTTCTGGACCTATTAACAGTCTTTTGCAAAATTAATTTGAGCTCTCTACTGCTCAACTCTACTTGACCACTAGACTGTGGGTGATAAGGAGATGCAATTCTATGATTAACATCATATTTAGCAAGCATTTTATGGAAAGCACCATGAATAAAGTGTGAACCACCATCAGTCATTAAATATCTAGGGACTCCAAACCTCGGGAAAATAACTTCTTTAAGCATTTTAATAGAAGTGTTATGATCAGCACTACTAGCTGGAATAGCTTCTACCCACTTAGTAACGTAATCAATAGCAACTAAAATATGTGTGTATCCATTAGAGGCAGGAAAAGGTCCCATATAATCAAAGCCTCAAACATCAAACGGTTCAATAACAAGTGAATAATTCATAGGAATTTCATGACGTCTACTAATATTACCAATTCTTTGACATTCATCACAAGACAAGACAAACTTACGGGCATCCTTGAAGAGAGTAGGCCAATAAAAACCAGATTGCAATACCTTACATGCAGTTCTATCTCCAGCGTGGTGTCCTCCATAAGACTCGGAATCACACTTGCGTAGGATCTGTTCCTGTTCATGCTTAGGTACACAACGTCTAATAACACCATCTACTCCTTCTTTATAAAGATGTGGGTCATCCCAAAAGTAATGTCTCAAATCATAGAAGAATTTTTTTCTTTTGTTGGTATGTGAAGCTAGGTGGTATAAACTTGGCAACAATATAATTAGCATAATCAGCATACCATGGAGTACTACGAGAAGTACTTATAACATTTAATTGTTCATCAGGAAAGCTATCATTAATAGGTAGTGGGTCATCAAGAATATTTTCTAACCTAGACAAGTTGTCTGCAACGGGGTTCTCAGCTCCCTTTCTATCAACAATATGAACATCAAATTCTTGTAGCAAGAGAACCCATCTAATAAGTCTAGGTTTAGCATCTTTCTTTTCCATAAGATATTTAATAGCAACATGATCAGTTTGAATAGTTACTTTAGAATCAACAATATAAGATCTGAACTTATCACAACCAAATACAACTGCTAAAAGCTCTTTTTCAGTAGTAACATAATTTCTTTGAGCATTGTCTAGAGTCTTACTAGCATAATGAATAACATTTAATTTCTTATCAACTCTTTGCCCTAGAACATCACCTACAGCATAATCACTAGCATCACACATAATTTCAAAGGGTAGGTTCCAATCAGGTGGCTGAACAACAGGTGCAGAGACTAATGCTTTCTTAAGTATTTCAAATGCTTCTACACAATCATCATCAAAGACAAATGGTATATCTTTTTGCAATAAATTAGTCAGAGGCCGAGAAATTTTTGAGAAGTCCTTAATGAACCTCCTGTAAAATCTGGCGTGACCAAGGAAACTTCTTATACCTTTGATGTCCTTAGGACATGGCATCTTTTCAATAGCATCAACCTTGGCTTTATCAACTTCAATACCTCTTTCAGAAACTTTGTGCCCCAAGACAATACCTTCATTAACCATAAAGTGGCACTTTTCCCAATTCAAGACAAGATTAGTTTCTTCACATCTCTGCAAAACTCGATCAAGATTGCTCAAGCAATCATCAAAAGAGGAACCATAGACGGAAAAGTCGTCCATGAAAACCTCACAAATCTTTTCACAAAAGTCAGAGAATATAGCCATCATGCATCTTTGAAAGGTAGCAGGTGCATTACATAAACCAAAAGGCATACGTCTATAAGCAAAAGTACCAAAAGGGCATGTAAAAGTAGTCTTTGATTGATCTCTAGCCGACACAGGTATTTGAGAGAAACCAGAATAACCATCTAGAAAGCAATAGTGTGTATGTTTGCATAATCTTTCTAGCATTTGATCAATAAAAGGTAAGGGGTAATGATCTTTCTTAGTAGCTTTATTTAATTTGCGGAAATCAATTACCATCCTATAACCTGTGATAATTCTTTGTGGAATCAATTCATCTTTATCATTAGGAACAACAGTAATACCTCCCTTCTTAGGGACACAATGGACATGACTTACCCACTCACTATCAGCAACGGGATAGATTATACCTGCCTCCAGAAGCTTTAGTATTTCTTTTCTTACCACTTCTTTCATTTTAGGATTCAGACGTCGTTGAGGATCACGAACTGGTTTGGCATCTGCTTCCAAATTTATTTTATGTTTACATAGAGTGGGACTAATGCCCTTAAGATCATCAAGAGTATATCCAATAGCAGCACGATGCTTCTTCAGAGTTTTCAATAATCTTTCTTCTTCATGCTCTGAAAGGTTAGCACTAATAATAACAGGATATATCTTCTTTTCATCAAGATAAGCATATTTAAGATTATCAGGCAAAGGTTTAAGCTCAAACACGGGATCACCCTTGGGTGGAGGAGGATCCCCTAAGATTTCAACACGCAAGTTGTGATGCAGAATAGGTTCCCGTTTAAAGAATAATTCATCTATTTCCCTTCTTTCATTCATGAACATATCATTTTCATGGTCTAGCAAATAGTGTTCTAAAGGATCACTAGGAGGTACGGCAATAGAAGCAAGACCAATAATTTCATCCTTACTAGGTAATTCTTCCTCACGATGTTGTTTACTAAATTTAGAGAAATTAAACTCATGAACCATATCATCCAAGCCAACAGTAACAACATTCTTTTGCAATCTATGGTAGCATTAACAGTATTTAAGAAGGGTCTACCAAATATAATGGGATAAGAGCTATCTTGCGGAGAAGTAAGAACAAGAAAATCAGCAGGATATTTAGTTTTCCCACACAAGACTTCAACATCTCTAACAATTCCAATTGGTGAAATAGTATCTCTATTGGCAAGTTTAATTGTGACATCAATATCTTCTAACTCAACAGATGCAATTTCATTCTTAATTTCTTCGTATAAAGTATGCGGTATAACACTAGCACTCGCACCCATATCACATAAGCCATGATAACAATGATCTCCTATTTTAACAGAAATAACAGGCACGCCTACCACAGGTCTATGTTTATCTTTATCACAAGGTTTAGCAATTCTAGCAGTTTCACCTTCGAACTGAATAACATGCCCATCAATATTATCAGACAAGAGATCTTTAACAATAGCAATATTAGGTTCTACTTTAACTTGCTCAGGAGGTGTATAAGTTCTAATATTGCTTTTACGAACAACAGTTGAAGCTTTAGCATGATCCTTTATTCTAACAGGGAAAGGTGGTTTCTCAATATAAGAAGTAGGAACAATAGGATCATTATAAGTGACAGTCTTTTCTTCAACTTTAATAGGTGCAGCTACTTTTACTTCTATGGGAGGATGATATTTAAACCACTTCTCCTTAGGGAGATCAACATAAGTAGCAAAAGATTCACAGAAAGAAGCTACTATCTCAGAGTCAAGTCCATATTTAGTGCTAAACTTACGGAAAATATCGGTATCCATAAAAGATTTAACACAATCAAACTTAGGTGTCATACCTGACTCCTTACCTTCGTCGAGGTCCCAATCTTCAGAGTTGCGTTTAATTCTATCCAATAAATTCCATCTGAATTCAATAGTCTTCATCATAAAAGAGCCAGCACAAGAAGTATCGAGCATGGTGCGATTGTTTTCAGAAAGCCGAGCATAAAAACTTTGCATAATTATTTCTCTCGAGAGCTCATGATTGGGGCATGAATATAACATTGATTTAAGCCTCCCCCAAGCTTGAGCGATGCTTTCTCCTTCGCGAGGCCAGAAATTATATATATAATTGCGATCACGATGAACAAGATGCATAGGGTAATACTTTTGATGAAATTCCAGCTTCAATCTTTTATAGTCCCATGATCTCATATCATCACATAGCCTATACCATATCAATGCGTCTCCCTTCAAAGATAAAGGGAAGACCTTCTTCTTAGCAACATCATCGGGTATACCTGCAAGCTTAAATAATCCACAAACTTCATCCACATATATTAAGTGCTCATCAGGATGCTTTGTTCCATCTCCTGTAAAAGGATTAGCTAGCAGTTTTCTATCATACCCGAAGGATACTCATAAGGATTTCATTTTCAATAGGTTCAGTAGGTTGAGGAGCAACTCTTTGCTCTACTGGTCGGGTGAAGATACCCCGAACAAGCCCCTCAGAGAATTACTTTCCATAGTAACAAGTGACAGTAAATTTCAGCACACTATATAAATTTTTCCTTACCAAATTCCACCTACCAAAGGCGCTACACTCCCCGGCAACGGCGCCAGAAAAGAGTCTTGATGACCCACAAGTATAGGGGATCTATCGTAGTCCTTTCGATAAGTAAGAGTGTCGAACCCAACGAGGAGCAGAAGGAAATGATAAGCGGTTTTCAGCAAGGTATTCTCTGCAAGTACTGGAATAAGTGGTAACAGATAGTTTTGTGATAGGATAAATTGTAACGAGCAACAAGTAACAAAAGTAAATAAAGTGCAGCAAGGTGGCCCAATCCTTTTGTAGCAAAGGACAAGCCGGAAAAAACTCTTATAATAGGAAAAGCGCTCCCGAGGACACATGGGAATATCGTCAAGCTAGTTTTCATCATGTTCATATGATTCACGTTCGATACTTTGATAACTTGATATGTGGGTGGACCGGTGCTTTGGTGCTGTTCTTACTTGAACAAGCATCCCACTTATGATTAACCTCTATTGCAAGCATCCGCGACTACAACAAAAGTATTAAGGTAAACCTAACCATAGCATGAAACATGTGGATCCAAATCAGCCCCTTACGAAGCAACGCATAAACTAGGGTTTAAGCTTCTGTCACTATAGCAACCCATCATCTACTTATTACTTCCTAATGCCTTCCTCTAGGCCCAAATAATGGTGAAGTGTTATGTAGTCGATGTTCACATAACACCACTAGAGGCTAGACAACATACATCTTATCAAAATATCAAACGAATACCAAATTCACATGACTACTCATAGCAAGATTTCTCCCTTGTCCTCAGGAACGAACATAATTACTCACAAAGCATATTCATGTTCATAATCAGAGGGGTAATAATATGCATATAGGATCTGAACATATGATCTTCCACCAATTAAACCAACTAGCATCAACTACAAGGAGTAATCAACACTACTAGCAACCTACTAGCACCAATCCCGGACATTGAGACAAGAATTGGATACAAGAGATGAACTAGGGTTTGGAGATGAGATGATGTTGGTGAAGAAGTTGATGGAGATTGCCCTCTCCCGATGAGAGGAGCGTTGGTGATGACGATGGTGACGATTTCCCCCTCCCGGATGGAAGTTTCCCCGGCAGAACAGCTCTGCGGAGCTCCAGATTGGATCCGTCAAGGTTCCGCCTCGTGGCGGCGGAGTCTCGTCCCGAAAAGTTCCTTCCTATTTTTTTCTCATCGGAAGACCTCATATAGGAGAAGATGGACGTCGGAGAGCCACCAGGGGGCCCACGAGGTAGGGGGCGCGCCCTAGGGGGGCGCCCCCCACCCTCGTGAGCAGGGTGTGGGCCCCCTGGCCTTCATCTTTGGCGAGGATTTTTCTTTACTTGTTTTAAGACGTTCCGTGGAGTTTCAGGACTTTTGGAGTTGCGCAGAATAGGTCTCTAATATTTGCTCCTTTTCCAGCCCAGAATTCCAGCTGCCGGCATTCTCCCTCTTTATATAAACCTTGTAAAATAAGAGATAATAGCCATAAGTATTGTGACATAAAGTGAAATAACAGTCCATAATGCGATAAATATCGATATGAAAGCATGATGCAAAATGGACGTATCAGTATGCAACTCCCGAATATTGGAGGAACACCTTGTGTGCTATCAAATGTCACAACGTAACTGGGTGATTATAAAGATGCTCTATAGGTGTCTCCAAAGGTGTTTGTTGGCTTGGCATCGATCAAGATTAGGATTTGTCACTCCGAGTATCGGAGAGGTATCTCTGGGCACTCTCGGTAATGCACATCACTATAAGCCTTGCAAGAAATGTGACTAATGAGTTAGTTGCAGGATGATGTATTATGGAACGAGTAAAGAGACTTGACAGTAATGAGATTGAACTAGGTATGATGATGCCGACGATCGAATCTCGGGCAAGTAACATACGATGACAAAGGGAATAATGTATGCTGTTATTGTGATTTGATCAATAAAGATCTTCGTAGAATATGTTGGAACCAATATGAGAATTTAGGTTCCGCTATTGTTTATTGACCAGAGATGTGTCTCGGTCATGTCTACATAGTTCTCAAACCCGTAGGGTCCGCACACTTAACATTTGATGACGATTTGTATTATGAGTTATGTGTTTTGGTGACCGAAGTTTGTTCGGAGTCCCGGATGAGATCACAAACATGACGAGGAGTCTCGAAATGGCCGAGAGGTAAAGATTCATATATTGGATGGTAGTATTCGGACATCGGAATGGTTCCGAGTGATTCGGGTATTTTTTCGGAGTACCGAGGGGTTACCGGAACCCCCTGGGGAAGTGTTGGGCCTACATGGGCCTATGGGAGAGAGAGGCAAGACCGCGGGGGGAGGGGGGGTGGCGCACGCCCCCTCCTAAGGAGTCCGAATAGGACAACGAGGAGAGGGTGCTGCCCATTTCCTCTCCCTCTCCCTCTCCTTCTTTTTCCCTCCAGTGGAAGAAAGGAAAGGGGGGGTGCGAATCCTACTAGGAGTGGAGGCCTAGTAGGACTCCCCCCATGGCGCTCCCCCTCGTGGCCGACCACATCCTCCTCCCCTCCTTTATATACGGTGGCGGGGGGCACCCCAAAGGCACATCAATTATTCTCTTAGCCGTGTGCGGTGCCCTCCTCCATAGTTTGCTCCTCCGGTCATAGCGTCGTAGTGCTTAGGCGAAGCCTTGCGCGGATCACATCACCATCACCGTCACCATGCCGTCGTGCTAATGGAACTCTCCCTCGACCCTCCGCTGGATCAAGAGTTCAAGGGACGTCATCGAGCTGAACATGTGCTGAACATGGAGGTGCCGTACGTTCGGTACTAAGATCGGTTGGATCGCGAAGACATTCGACTACATAAACTGCGTTTACTTAACGCTTCCGCTTTCAGTCTATGAGGGTACGTGGACACACTCTCCCCTTCTCGTTGCTATGCATCTCCTAGATAGATCTTGTGTGATCGTAGGATTTTTTTTTTGAAATTGCATGCTATGTTCCCCAACAGTGGCATCCGAGCCAGGTTTATGCTAGATGATATGCATGAGTAGAACACAAAGGGTTGTGGGCGATAATTTTCATACTGCTTACCAGCAACGTCTTACTTTGATTCGGCGGTATTGTTGGATGAAGCGGCCCGGACTAACATTACATGACCACGTTCATGAGACCAGTTGTACGGACGTGCTTTGCACACAGATGGCTGGCGGGTGTCTATTTCTCCAACTTTAGTTGAATCGAGTTTGACTACGGTCGGTCCTTATTGAAGGCTAAAACATCACACTAAATGAAAATCGTTGTGGTTTTGATGCGTAGGTAAGAACGGTTCTTGCTAGAAGCCCGTAGCAGCTGATACGTCTCCAACGTATCTATAATTTTGATTGCTGCATGCTATTATATTATCTATTTTGGATGTCAATGGGCTTTATTTTACACTTTTATATCATTTTTGGGACTAACCTACTAATCGAAGGCAAAGCCCAAATTGCTGTTTTTTTGCCTATTTTAGGGTTTCGAAGAAAAGGAATATCAAACGGAGTCCAAATGGAATGAAACCTTCGGGAACGTGATTTTCTCAACGAACGTGATCCAGGAGACTTGGAGTGGGCGTCAAGAAACAACGGAGGAAGCCACGAGGCAGGGGGGCGTGCCTACCCCCCTGGGCGTGCCCTCCACCCTCATGGGCCCTCTGTTGCTCCACCGACGTACTTCTTCCTCCTATATATATCCACTTACCCCCCAAACATCCAGGACCACCATGAAAACCTAATTCCACTGCCGCAACCTTCTGTACCCGAGAGATCCCATCTTGGGGCCTTTTCTAGAGCTCCGCCAGAGGGGGCATCGATCACGGAGGGCCTCTACATCAACTCCATGGCCTCTCCAGTGATGTGTGAGTAGTTTACTTTAGACCTTCGGGTCCATAGTTATTAGCTAGATGGCTTCTTCTCTCTCTTTGGATCTCAATACAAAGTTCTCCTCGATCTTCTTGGAGATCTATTTGATGTAATCTGCTTTTGTGGTGTGTTTGTCGAGATATGATGAATTGTGGGTTTATGATCCAGATTATCTATGAACAATATTTGATTCTCCTCTGAATTCTTTTATGTATGATTGGTTTATCTTCACAAGTCTCTTCCAATTATCAGTTTGGTTTGTCCTACTAGATTGATCTTTCTTGCAATGTGAGAAGTGCTTAGCTTTGGGTCCAATCTTGCGGTGCTCGATCCCAGTGATAGGAAACGAAACGACACATATTGTATTGTTGCCATCGAGGATAAAAAGATGGGGTTTACATCATATTGCATGAGTTTATCCCTCTACATCATGTCATCTTGCTTAAGGCGTTACTCTGTTCTTATGAACTTAATACTCTAGATGCATGCTAGATAGCGGTCGATGTGTGGAGTAATAGTAGTAGATGCAGAATCGTTTCGATCTACTTGTCACGGACGTGATGCCTATATACATGATCATGCCTAGATATTCTCATAATTATTCGCTTTTCTATCTTTATGAAGTTTTGCTTGAAATTCGTGAATCTGAAAATTGCGATGAAGTACTTTATGAAGTGATTCACGATGGATCTTTGAATAAAAAGCATGATTGCAATGATGATAATATAAATTCTATTAATTTCAATTGTGCTTATAATATGCAAAACCCTAAGCTTGGGGATGCTAGCTTTGCTATGTCCACTACTTGTTGCAATGATCATGATTGGGGTGATTCTTCTTATGATCTTGAAAATTTATTTAAGCCCCATGGTGAATATGAGATTGATAATAATGTTTGCAATAATATTGAAAGTGGGTTTGGAAGAGTGTCCACTTTGGATCCCACATATTTGGAGAATGTTCAATCTTATGAAGTTTTTGATAAAAGTGGGTTTGGAGAGGTCATGACTTTAGTTAATGTTAATCCCACTATTTTGGAAGAGTGTCAACTTTGCATACATGTGGATCGTGTTAAGAATATGTTTTGTGATAGCTATATTGTTGAATTTTCTTACGATCCTACATATAGTTATTATGAGAGAGGAAAATATGGTTGTAGAAATTTTCATGTTACTAAATTACCTCTCGTTATGTTGAGATTGCTATTGTTTCTTTCCGCTTCCTTGCATATGCTAGTTTTTGCTTGCCTTGATAATTTTTTTACTATAATATTCCTATGCATAGGAAGTATGTTAGACTTATATGTGTTTGTCACGTGTTTTATGATTCTCTCTTTGTGCTTCATTCTTGTCTTTCATGTGAGCATCGTTAAAATCTTATGCCTAGCTATAAGGCTTTAAAGAAAAGCGCTTGTTGGGAGACAACCCAATATTTTTCCTTGTTGTTATTCAATAAATAATTTATCTAGCCTTTGTTTTGGTTGTGTTTTTTTGTGTTTAATTAGTGTTTGTGCCAAGTAAAACCGTTGGGAAGACTTGGGGAAAGTCTTTTTGATTTTGCTGTAAAAAACAGAAACTTTAGTGCTCGCGAGAATTGCTGCCATATTTATTTGGAAAGTGATATTTAGTTAATTCTTTTTGCAGAAGATTAATAGATAAATTACTCACGTCCAGAGATTTAGTTTTGATTTTTTTTGGGTTCCAGAAGTTTGCATTAGCTACAGATTACTACAGACTGTTCTGTTTTCATGTGTTGTTTGCTTATTTTGATGAATCTATGGATAGTAAAATAGTTTATAAACCATAGAGAAGTTGGAATAAAGTAGGTTTAACACTAATATAAATCAAGAATGAGTTCATTACAGTACCTAGAAGTGATGTTCTATTTTCTTTCACTGACGGAGCTCACGAGATTTTCTATTTAAGTTTTGTGTTGTGAAGTTTTCAAGTTTTGGGTAAAGATTTGATAGATTATGGAACAAGGAGTGGCAAGAGCCTAAGATTGGGGATGCCCATGGCACCCCAAGGTAAAATTCAAGGACACCAAAAAGCCTAAGCTTGGGGATGCCCCGGAAGGCATCCCTCTTTCGTCTTCGTCTATCGGTAACTTTACTTGGAGCTATATTTTTATTCACCACATGATATGTATTTTGCTTGGAGCATCTTGTATGATTTGAGTCTTTGCTTTTTAGTTTACCACAATCATCCTGGCTGTACACACCTTTTGAGAGAGACTCACATGATTGGGAATTTATTAGAATACTCTATGTGCTTCACTTATATCTTTTGAGCTATATAGTTTTTGCTATAGTGCTTCACTTATATCTTTTAGAGCACGGTGGCGGTTTTATTTTATAGAAATAATTGATCTCTCATGCTTCACTTATATTATTTTGAGAGTCCTTTAGAACAACATGGAAATAATAAAATCTTTCATACAAGTGCATTGAATACTATGAGAAGTTTGATACTTGATAATTGTTTTGAGATATGGAGATGGTGATATTAGAGTCATGCTAGTTGAGTAGTTGTGAATTTGAGAAATACTTGTGTTAAAGTTTTTGATTCCCGTAGCATGCACGTATGGTGAATCGTTATGTGATGAAGTCGGAGCATGATTTATTTATTGATTGTCTTCTTTATGAGTGGCGGTCGGGGACGAGCGATGGTCTTTTCCTACAAATCTATCCCCCTAGGAGCATGTGCGTAATACTTTGTTTCGATAACTAATAGATTTTTGCAATAAGTATGTGAGTTCTTTATGACTAATGTTGAGTCCATGGATTATACGCACACTCACCCTTCCACCATTGCTAGCCTCTCTAGTATCGCGCAACTTTCGCCGGTACCATAAACCCACCATATACCTTCCTCAAAACAGCCACCATACCTACCTATTATGGCATTTCCATATCCATTCCGAGATATATTGCCATGCAACTTTCCATCGTTCCGTTATTATGACACGCTTCATCATTTCCATATTTGCTTGCATGATCATGTAGTTGACATCATATTTGTGGCAAAGCCACTGTTCATAATTTTCATACATGTCACTCATGCATCATTGCACATCCCGGTACACCGCCGGAGGCATTCACACAGAGTCATATCTTGTTCTAAGTATCGAGTTGTAATTTTTGAGTTGTAAGTAAATAAAGTGTGATGATCATCATTATTAGAGCATTGTCCCATTGAGGAAAGGATGATGGAGACTATGATGCCCCCACAAGTCGGGATGAGACTTCGAACAAAAAAAAAGAGAAAAGAGGCCAAAAAAAGGAAAAAAAGAAAGAAGGCCCAAAGAAAAAAATAAAATAAAATGAGAGAAAAAGAGAGAAGGGACAATGTTACTATCATTTTCCACACTTGTGCTTCAAAGTAGCACCATGATCTTCATGATAGAGAGTCTCCTATGATATCACTTTCATATACTAGTGGGAATTTTTCATTATAGAACTTGGCTTGTATATTCCAATGATGGGCTTACTCAAATTGCCCTAGGTCTTCATGAGCAAGAAAGTTGGATGCACACCCACTTAGTTTCTTTTGTTGAGCTTTCATATACTTATAGCTCTAGTGCATCCGTTGCATGGCAATCCCTACTCACTCACATTGATATCTATTAATGGGCATCTCCATAGCCCGTTGATATGCCTATTGATGTGAGACTATCTTCTCCTTTTTGTCTTCTCCACAATCACCATTCTATTCCACCATATAGTGCTATATCCATGGCTCACACTCATATATTGCGTGAAGATTGAAAAGGTTTGAGAACATCAAAAGTATGAAACAAGTGCTTGGCTTGTCATCGGGGTTGTGCATGATTTAAATATTTTGTGTGGTGAAGATAGAGCATAGCCACACTATATGATTTTGTAGGGATAACTATCTTTGGCCATGTTATTTTGAGAAGACATAATTGCTTAGTTAGTATGCTTGAAGTATTATTATTTTTATGTCAATATTAAACTTTTGTCCTGAATCTTATGGATATGAACATTCATGCCACAATAAAAAAAATTACATTGAGAAATATGTCAGAAAGCATTCCACATCAACAATTCTTCTTTTATCATTTACCTACTCAAGGATGAGCAGGAATTAACCTTGGGGATGCTTGATACGTCTCCAACATATCTATAATTTTCGATTGCTCCATGCTATTATATTATCTATTTTGGATGTCAATGGGCTTTATTTTACACTTCTATATCATTTTTGGGACTAACCTACTAATCGGAGGCCCAGCCCAAATTGTTGTTTTTTTTGCCTATTTTAGGGTTTCGAAGAAAAGGAATATCAAACGGATTCCAAACGGAATGAAACCTTCAGGAACATGATTTTCTCAACGAATGTGATCTAGTAGACTTGGAATGGGCGTCAAGAAACAATGGAGGAAGCCACGAGGTAGGGGGCGCGCCTACCCCCTGTGCGCACCCTCCACCCATGTGGGCCCTCTATTGCTCCACCGACGTACTTCTTCCTCCTATATATATATATATATATATGTATATATATCCATGTACCCCCAGACATCTAGGAGCACCACGAAAAGCTAATTCCACCACTGCAACCTTCTGTACCTGAGAGATCCCATCTTGGGGCCTTTTCCGAAGCTCCGCCGGAGGGGGCATCGATCACGGAGGGCCTCTACATCAACTCCATGGCCTCTCCGATGATGTGTGAGTAGTTTACTTCAGACCTTCGGGTCCATAGTTATTAGCTAGATGGCTTCTTCTCTCTTTTTGGATCTCAATACAAAGTTCTCCTCGATCTTTCTGGAGATCTATTCGATGCAATCTTCTTTTGCGGTGTGTTTGTCGAGATCCGATTAATTGTGGGTTTATGATCAAGATTATCTGTGAAACAATTTTTGATTCTCCTCTGAATTCTTTTATGTATGATTGGTTTATCTTTGCAAGTCTCTTCTAATTATCAGTTTGGTTTGGCCTGCTAGATTAATCTTTCTTGCAATGGGAGAAGTGCTTAGCTTTGGGTTCAATCTTGCGGTGCTCGATCCCAGTGACAAAAAGGGAACTGACACGTATTGTATTGTTGCCATCGAGGATAAAAGGATGGGGTTTATATCATATTGCATGAGTTTATCCCTCTACATCATGTCATCTTACTTAAAGCATTACTTTGTTCTTATGAACTTAATACTCTAGATGCATGCTGGATAGCGGTCGATGTCTGGAGTAATAGTAGTAGATGTAGAATCATTTCGGTCTACTTGTCTCGGATGTGATTCCTATATACATGATCATACCTAGATATTCTCATAACTATGCTCAATTCTATCAATTGCTCGATAGTAATTCGTTTACCCACCGTAATACTTATGCTCTTGAGAGAAGCCACTAGTGAAACCTATGGCCCGCGGGTCTATCTTCTATCATATTAATCTTCCAAGACTTAGTTATTGCCGTTTATTTTACTTTGCATCTTTATTTATCTTTATCATAAAAATACCAAAAATATTATCTTATCATATCTATCAGATCTCACTCTCGTAAGTGACCGTGAAGGGATTGACAACCCCTTTATCGCGTTGGTTGTGAGGTTCCTATTTGTTTGTGTAGGTGTGTGGGACTTGAGCGTGATCTCCTACTGGATTGACACCTTGGTTCTCAAAAACCGAGGGAAATACTTACGCTACTTTATTGCATCACCCTTTCCGCAGTGCTCAAGAGGTAGCAGCAGCCACGTAAAACTTGCAACAACAAAGTAGAGGACGCCTAACTTGTTTTTGTAGGGCATGTTGTGATGTGATATGGTCAAGACGTGATGAGATATAAATTGTTGTATGAGCTGATCATGTTTTGTAAAAGTTATCGGCAACTGGCAGGAGCCTTATGGTTGTCGCTTTATTGTATGAAATTCAATCGCCATGTAATTGCTTTACTTTATCACTAAGCGGTAGCGATAGTCGTAGAAGCAATAGTTGGCGAGACGACAACAACGCTATGATGGAGATCAAGGTGTCAAGCCAGTGATGATGGAGATCATGATTGTGCTTTGAAGATGGAGATCAAAGGCACAAGATGATGATGGCCATATCATGTCACATATTTTGATTGCATGTGATGTTTATATTTTATGCATCTTATTTTGCTTAGTACGGCGGTAGCATTATAAGATGACCCCTCACTAAATTTCAAGGTATAAGTGATCTCCCTGAGTATGCACCGTTGCTACAGTTCGTCGTGCCGAGACAGCATGTGATGATTGGGTGTGATAAGCTCTACGTTCACATACAACGGGTGCAAGCCAGTTTTGCACATGTAGAATAATCGGGTTAAACTTGACGAGCCTAGCACATGCAGATATGGCCTCGGAACACGTTCGATCGAATGATCGAACGTGAATCATATAGTAGATATGATCAACATAGATATGTTCACCATTGAAAACTACTGCATCTCACGTGATGATCGGACATGGTTTAGTTGATATGGATCACGTGATCATTTAGATGACTAGAGGGATGTCTATCTAAGTGAGAGTGCTTAAGTAATATGATTAATTGAACTTTAATTTATCATGAACTTAGTTCTGATAGTTTTTGCATATCTATGTTGTTGTAGATCAATGGCCCATGCTACTGTTCCCTTGTAGAGCTATTACACGGATTGGGTCTGTAATTTGAGGATTATCCTCATTGCTACACAGAAGAATTATGTCCTGAAAGCACCGCTAGGTGCAAGACACACTGCAGGAGAAACTTCGGACGTTATGAACGTCTGGCAGACTAAAGCTGATGACTACTCGATAGTTCAGTGTGCCATGCTTTTCGGCTTAGAATTGGGACTTCAAAGACGTTTTGAATGTCATGGAGCATATCAGATGTTCCAGGAGTTGAACTTAATATTTCAAGAAAATGCCCGAGTTGAGAGATATGAAGTCTCCAACAAGTTCTATAGCCGCAAAATGGAGGAGAATAGTTCAGTCAATGAACACATACTCAAAATGTCTGGGTACCATAACCACTTGACTCAGCTGGGAGTTAATCTTCCTGATGATAGTGTCATTGACAGAGTTCTTCAATCACTGCCACCAAGCTATAAATGCTTCGTGATGAACTATAATATGCAAGGGATGGAAAAGACAATTCCCGAGCTCTTCGCGATGCTAAAGGTTGTGGAGGTAGAAATCAAGAAGGAGCATCAAGTGTTGATGGTTAACAAGACCACTAGTTTCAAGAAAAAGGGCAAAGGGAAGAAGGGGAACTTCAAGAAGAATAGCAAGAAAGTTACTGCTCCCGGGAAGAAGCCCAAGTCTGGACCTAAGCCTAAAACCGAGTGCTTCTACTGCAAAGGGACTGGTCATTGGAAGCAGAACTGCCACAAGTATTTGGCGGATAAGAAGGATGGCAAAGTGAAAGGTATATTTGATATACATGTTATTGGTGTGTACCTTACTAATGCTCGTAGTAGCGCCTGGGTATTTGATACTGGTTCTTTTGCTCTTGTTTGCAACTCGAAACAGGGGCTATGGATTAAACGAAGATTGCCTAAGGACGAGGTGACGATGCACGTCAGAAATGGTTCCAAGGCTGGTGTGATCGCCGTCGACACGCTACCTCTACATCTACCTTCGGGATTAGTTTTAGGCCTGAATAATTGTTATTTGCTGCCAGTATTGAGCATGAACATTATATCTGGATCTTTCTTGATGCAAGATGGTTATTCATTTAAATCAGAGAATAATGGTTGTTCTATTTATATGAGTAATATCTTTTATGGCCATGCACCCTTGATGAGTGGTCTATTTTTGTTGAATCTCGATCATAGTGATACACATATTCATAATATTGAAGCCAAAAGATGCAAAGTTGATAATGATAGTGCAACTTATTTGTGGCACTGCCATTTAGGTCATATTGTTCTAAAGCGCATGAAGAAACTCCATGCTGATGGGCTTTTGGAATGACTTGATTATGAATCACTTGATACTTGTGTATCATGCCTCATGGGCAAGATGACTAAGACTTAGTTCTACAGAACAATGGAGCGATCCACGGACTTATTCGAAATAATACATACTGATGTATGCGGTACAATGAGTGTTGAGGCTCGCGGCGGGTATCGTTATTTTCTGACCTTCACAGATGATTTGAGCAGTTATGGGTATATCTACTTAATGAAACATATGTCTGAAACGTTTGAAAAGTTGGAAGAATTTCAGAGTGAAGTGGAAAATCATCGTAACAAGAAAATAAAATTTCTAAGATCAGATCATGGAGGTGAATATTTGAGTTATGAGTTTGGTCTTCATTTGAAACAATGGGGAATAGTTTCGCAACTCACACCACCTGGAACACCACATCGTAATGGTGTGTCTGAACGTCGTAATCGTACTTTATTAGATATGGTGCGATCTATGATGTTGTAGGATCGAAAGTATGTCTAGAGGGGGGGTGATTAGACTACTTGACCAAATAAAAATCTATCCTTTTCCCAATTTTAGTCTTTGGCAGATTTTAGCTATCTTAGCACAAGTCAAGCAATCTTAACACAATTCAAGCAAGCATCCAAAGAGTCTATGAGCAGCGGAAAGTAAAGCATGCAACTTGCAAGAATGTAAAGGGAAGGGTTTGGAGAATTCAAACGCAATCGGAGACACGGATATTTTTGTCGTGGTTCCGATAGGTGGTGCTATCGTACATCCACGTTGAAGGAGACTTCAACCCACGGAGGGTAACGGTTGCGCGAGTCCACGGAGGGCTCCACCCACGAAGGGTCCACGAAGAAGCAACATTGTCTATCCCATCATGGCCATCGCCCACGAAGGACTTGCCTCACTAGCGGTAGATCTTCACGAAGTAGGCGATCTCCTTGCCCTTACAAACTCCTTGGTTCAACTCCACAATCTTTGTCGGAGGCTCCCAAGTGACACCTAGCCAATCTAGGAGACACCACTCTCCAAGAAGTAACAAATGGTGTGTTGATGATGAACTCCTTTCTCTTGTGCTTCAAATGATAGTCTCCCCAACACTCAACTCTCTCTCACAGGATATGGATTTGGTGGAAAGAAGATTTGAGTGGAAAGCAACTTGGGGAAGGCTAGAGATCAAGATTCATATGGTGGGAATGGAATATCTTGGCCTCAACACATGAGTAGGTGGTTCTCTCTCAGAAAATGTGTATTGGAAGTGTAGGAATGTTCTGATGGCTCTCTCCATGAATGAAGAGTGGGTGGAGGGGTATATGTAGCCTCCACACAAAAACTAACCGCTACACACAATTTACCAATCTTGGTGAGACCGAATTGAGAAACTCAGTCGGACCGATTTAGCAAACCTAGTGACTGTTAGGATTTTCGGTGGGACTGAGATGCAACTCGGTAAGACCGATATGGTTAGGGTTAGGGCATAACGTAATCTCGGTGTGACCGATTACACAAACTCGGTGGGACCGATTTTGGTAATAAGCTAACCAGAGAGTTGGTCAGGTAAACTCGGCGGGACCGATTTGCTCATTTCGGTGGGACCAAAATGTTACAAAAGGGAAACAGAGAGTTTACATTGCCATCTCGGTGGGACCGATCGCTCATCTCTGTAGGACCGAAACGTTACGAAGGGAAACAGAGAGATTACAACCCCATCTCGGTGTGACCGAGATCCCTATCGGTGAGACCGATTGGCCTAGGGTTTGTGGCAGTGGCTATGACATCTGAACTCGGTGGCACCGGATAGAAAGAATCGGTGGGGCCGAGTTTGACATTTGATTTAGGTCATATGTGGATGTGGGAAGGTAGTTGAGGGTTTTGGAGCATATCACTAAGCACTATGAAGCAAGAACCTCATCAAGCAACACCTCATCCCTCCTTGATAGTATTGGCTTTTCCTATAGACTCAATGTGATCTTGGATCACTAAAATATAAAATGTAGAGTCTTGAGCTTTGAGCTTGAGCCAATCTTTTTGTCCTTAGTATTTTGAGGGGCCCACTTTCCTCATCCATAGAGAATTAGGCTCATGGGTTACTCTTGCATGTCACATACATCTTGGTGGAGCGCTCAAAATGATAATAATTAAATACATGCACTCATCACCAAGCAAAGTGAATGATCATATAGGGATAAAAGGATAATGTCATCTAATCAAGCATTAATGTAGCATATGATCAAACACACATGATCATCCAAGTATCACGCAGACAGAAAGTATCTCAAACAAGCAAAGCAAATAAAGTTCAACCACCAAAGCAAGAGAGAATAAAAAGCAACGCTCTCTCTCGAAGCCTATGATCTATACATTTTTCTCCCCCTTTGGTAACAAGTTACCAAAAAGTTCCTAGAAAATGCATAGCACTAAATCGTCTCTTAGGCTTGGTCTTCAGGTGGTGGTGTCCGTATAAATCCAAGAACGAAGGCTTCAGCCGATGTAGATGGAGCTGATGAAGTAGGTGCTGGAGCTGGTGGCACTGAAGCTGTAGCTGGTGCGGATGAAGTGGCTCTGGTGTCTGGAACAGGCACTGCGGCAGACCTCTGAGCTCTAGGCACTCTGGCAAATGCATCAGTGGTTGTCTTGCCCTTCCTCTCCTGCATATCATCCTGAAGTTGCTCCACAACGGACTGGATCTCAGTTACCTTCACATCCAAGTCATGGAACTTCTGCTCCACGATCCTCTCCAAGCTCTCCTAGTTTTGAGTCAGGGTCGCTAGTCCCTTCTCAATCCTCAGAGTGGAGGCAATCAAGTAGCCAAGCTGATCTTGCTTGCTCTTCAGAAGATACTGGGATGCTTCTTCAGCAGTTGGCATCCTTGCAGCCTTTTCAGCCTTTGCCTTCTCCTTCTTGGCTTGTGCATGCACAGAAGATGGTTCATTTTCATCCATCACCACAGTGTTGTCCTCAAATTCTGGTTAGATGGGCAGGTGCTCCTTGTCCAACAGATATGTGCCAGTGCCCATCTTGGAGTTAATCAGCTCCTGGATCTGTGGGGCATACCCACAACTCCTCTTCTGATCTGAAGCTGTCCTCTTGATAGTTTCAACTATAAGACACATGACCTTGAACTTTTGTGGGACATCAAAGATGTGAAGCAAGTTAATTGCATGGCCTCTGATCATCTTGTGATCACCTGGCTTTGGCAAGAGAGTGTGCCTGAGGATCCAGTTGTTAGTTGGCAATCCTGACAGAAGGTAATGTACAGATCCAAACTTATGTGTCTCAAGAGTAGCATCTAGGATCTCCTTGTACATGTGTGCCATGGTGTTTTGATCCTTCTTCTTGTTGGCATGGACATCCAAGTCATCTTCACTCTCTTTTGGGGCATTGATCAACTTAGTCCATTCTGCAACTGTTGACTGGTACCTCGTACCTTCAGACATCCTGTCAGGACCCCGACTCAATGTCACATCGATCTAGCCTGTAACACCTCATATCACTTTGCGGCCTCACGCACGGTATTCCCACGGGTGTCGCCTTACCTTTGCCCGGGACCGTTTGCGCCTTTTGGCTCACGTATATGATGATGTCGCTAGCATCCATATGATAAGGAGCCCGGGCTGACATGACTAGTCGTAAACCCAAAGTGGCACAGACTTATAGGGACAGGCATTCATGACCCAGCATCGAACGTGTCGGTCATCAGCAAGTGGGTCCGGGCTGTAGCAATGGGCTAGCAGGACTCCGGTAAACCGGGCTGTAGCGGGCTAACAGGGCTTCGGTACTCAATGCGTGACATTTCCCCGAAGGGACAGACACAGGAACGAAGAAGGACACACGCCGGCCGGCCTAAGTGTTCCGGAGCAGTAGCAAGCTACCATGGCTCAATGGAAACACTAGGAGACATTTCCCGGTAAGAGAGGCTACTAAAGATAAACAACTAGATAGTCAGATCCCACACATACCAAGCATTTCAATCATACATACAATATGCTCGATATGTGCAAATACAACAAGGCATCACAACATGACTCTACGACACAAGTACTTTATTTAAAAGCTCAGAGAGCCATACATAACATACATACAAGTACGGGTCACATGACCCACATTCAAGTCATACAGTCATACAAACCAGCAACGGAAGTAACTTGTCTGAGTACAGACAACTAGTAAAATAAAAGAGGCTTGGAAAGCCTAGCTATACTAAGTGGACCTTCACAAGCTCAGGATTACCACCTGGGCCTTAGTCTACTCGTCGATGTCAACGTCTACGAAGAACCCATCAGAAGGGGTTGCAGCACCTTCTGTAAAATGTAAATTATAGCAACATGAGTACAAAGGTACCCAGCAAGACTTACGTCAGATCCTACATACATGCACATTGTCAAGAAGGGTTGGTGGAGTTATTGCAGCAAGCCAGCTTTGACTCTTGGCTAAACTATCCTACGAGACTCCAACTTGAAATGGTTTTGCGCACACGAGTCCACTACTCACCACCTCAATACACCACCGAGGATCCACCTCCGTCTTCCTACGGAGGAGCCATCCTCGGCACTCACGCTTATCTTGAGATTTTTAGTAGTATCCATTCATTTGTCTATGAACTGTATAGGCAACCAAGTAGTCCTTTATCGTGGACGCGGCTATTCGAATAGATTAGGTTAACCCTGCAGGGGTGTACTTCTTCATACACGCTCTCACCACTTACCGCCATTTACACGACATGTACTCGGCAACCTTCAAGCGGAAGCCCAACGTGGGTGTCGGCCACGACCTACCTAATCACCTAAGCCTCCAATCCAGGTTTATCGCCTATCCAGGTTCCATCCGCAGGGAGTCCGGCCGAGGTTTCCCATACGGCCCCGAACGATGTGTACAGGGTTCCGTGACACCTAACGGGTGCCCGCTATTCCCGGCCACGTACCTACCGCATCACAGCCCACCCCTACGGTCAGCGCTGTCCACGGCCTCCAGTAGGCTACAAACACCAGAAACTACTTGCAACTCCTGGACAGAGAACTAGGGTGAATAAGAAGCCGAGAGGGTCCATTGGTTTCGGGCCCAATGCATGGTAGTAGCTGATTCTTAAATCACACATACAGATCTCAGTGCTTCAGGTCGGCTTCAATGAAACAACCCACCATGTACTCCTACATGGCCTCTCATCGATACCTTTACCAATCGTGTTCAACACATCACTCTCATTACCGACATGATCATTTCACTCTAGCCCATCACCCAGATGAACCAGACCCGACACGACTCTAAGCATAGCAGGCATAGCAAGGTAGGAACAACACATACATATGGCTCAATCAATTCCTACACATGCTAGTGGGTTTCATCTAATTACTGTGGCAATGACAGGTCATGCAGAGGAAATGGGTTCAACTACCGTAGCACACAGCAGTTTGAAACGCGTTGTCTTAATGCAGTAAAAGAGAGCAGAAGCGAGAACATGGGATTGTATCGATATGATCAACTGGTTGGTTGCTTGCCTGATGGATCGATGCACGGATACGATTCTTCGCTAGGGTAATCACGGTACTCCTCGGAGGCAGAACCTGCCGCAAAGAACATCGATACACAACGTCACCAAACAATATGCAACAATATGATGCATGCATGAGACATGGCAGTATGAGTGTGTTGGGCTAATGCAACTAAGACCAGATGGGTTTGAGCTAATTTGAACCAAAGATTCAAATTCCAAACACATTTGTGATCTTAAATAGTGCTTTATCATGTTTTTGCACTAAACAACAAGTTAACTTGTTTAAACATGCATGAAAACAGTACAGATGGATAAATTGGATTTTTCTGATCATTTTTCATATATAACTTGTTTGATTTGGAGTTACAGATTAAAAGTTATGAATTTTTGAAGTTTGAACTATATTCTGGAATTTCCTATATTAGAATAAATCCAGAAATTAATTTATTGCGTCAGCCATGCGTTAGAATGACGTCAGGGTCAACGGAGATGTCCAGGTCAAACCTGACTATGGGTCCAGGGTGTCAGGGTAATTAGTTTAGCTAAAGTTTAATTAAAACTAAACCTATTTAGTTAACAGGGCTGGGCCCCACCTGTCATTGACTCATCAGAGTCAACCAGGGCCCACCGTGGTCGAAGTCAACGTCAGCTGCACCGGCGTCTAGCCGCCGGCGAGCCTGACGCGGCGGGGAAGTGAGTTTGGCCGTTTCGGTAACCAAACGAGCCGCGGAGGGTGGCTATGGATAGCTGGGAACATGCCGCAGCTTCTGGTGGAGTCGGTTGGGGTCGGGGCGGCCGGAATCGGCGCCGGCGACGACCTAGGTGGCCGCCGGAGTTCGGCCGAAGGCAAACTTGAGGCTAGAGGGGTCGGTGAGGTGCGGGGAGTAGTTGGTTAGGTGCTATGTGACGTGGTGAGCACGATGGAAACCAAGTGGTGGCCGGAGGGTGATCGGGAGCACGTCGGCAACGAGCTCCGCGGCGGTGGGTGCGGTTGAGCTCCGGGAGGTCACTACATAGCTCGGGGGCAAGAAAGGAAGGGAGGGGAAGATGGTTAAGCTCACAGGGAACTCGAGGAAACACTTGGTGCGGCCGGAGACGGGCCGGAGCGACGACGGCGTTGAAGGGGATCTCCGGCGACGGTGGACTCGGGTGAAGTCGATGCGGTGGACTCGGGCTACTCGAGCACGCGGGGCTCGTCTAGCTCGACGTAGTTGAGGGCGGCAGAGCTCCTAGACACAGTGAGGAGGAGCACGGACGGTGGGGAGCGTGTCTACGACGACGGCGTGGCTGCGGTGGCGTCGGCCATGGCGGGGGAGCGCGAGAGAGAAGAGCCGGGGAGGAGATGGGCGTCTGGGGGGTTCGGGGGAGAGAGAGGGATCGATCCACGGCGTTAGCCGGGTGAGTGGAGCGGCGAGGCGGCGAGCAGGTGCGTGGCACCAATGCGGTGCTCGCCGTCGAGCACCTTGCCTGCTTGCCTGGCCGGCAAGCAGCTCGCTGGCGCGGCGCTGGGCTGGGCCGGCAGGTGGGCCGGTTAGCGGGCGCCAGGTAAGTTTTCTGTTATTTCCCTTTTTCTATTTTTCTACAACTTTGTGGAGTTTTTAAAAATACTTAGATGTCTCCAAAAATCACCAAACTGCTCCTGGTCCATAGTTGGATTATTTCCAACATGAAACATTTCTGTTTGGGAATATTTGGGCATTTGCAATATTTTATATAATTTGAACTGCTCAAATTCAAATACTTATGAATTAATTCAAAGACCTTAGGATGACCTAGAAAATGGTGCACCACTTTTGGCAGAGGCTCTGAACCAAAGCAAAGGTGATGAGCATTCTTAAGGGCATTTCAGGTTCATTGAAATAATTTTTAGTAAACCCTAGTTGGATTAAAAGGGGTTCTGGGGGTTTCTGTCCTTCCCCATTTCAAATTCAAATGATATTTAAACATGATGCACACACTAATGCATGGACTAGCTAGGATGTGACAACTCACCCCCACTCAAAAGAATCTCGTCCCGAGATTTGGGTTCCTCCGGGAAGAAGGCGGGATACTCGAGTCGAAGACGATCCTCCCTTTCCCAAGTTGCTTCATTCTCAGAATGGTGCGACCATTGAACCTTGAGAAACTTGATATTATGACGTCGAGTGGTACGCTCAGCTTGATCGAGGATACGAACGGGGTACTCTCGATACGTGAGATTATCTTGGAGATCAAGCGTTTTGTGGTCCACTCCACGGATAGGATCCGAGAAGCAACGCCTGAGTTGAGAAATGTGGAAGACGTCGTGGACTCTGGAGAGATGCGGAGGTAGTTCCAATTGGTAGGCAACTTCTCCTCGTTTTGCGAGAATGCGAAAGGGTCCAATGTAACGAGGAGCCAATTTGCCCTTGATACCGAAGCGATGGGTTCCCTTCAGAGGGGTAACCCGAAGGTAAGCCTTCTCGTCAACCTCAAAAGTCATAGCCTTATGTTTTCGGTCATATTGACTCTTCTGACGAGATTGGGCTGTTTTCAACTTCTCACGAACGATGCGAACTTGCTCTTCTGCTTCCTGAATCATATCCGGGCCAAAGAATTGTCTTTCCCTGGTTTCTGACCAGTTAAGAGGCGTTCGACACCTTCGTCCATACTGAACTTCGAAAGGGGCTTTGTCCAAGCTGGATTGATAGCTGTTGTTATAAGAAAATTTGGCAAATGGAAGGCATTTCTCCCACTCCATTCCGAATGAGATAACAGAAGCTCGAAGCATGTCTTCTAGAATCTGGTTGACGCGTTCCACTTGACCACTTGATTGAGGGTGGAAAGCAGTGCTAAAAGAAAGGCGGGTTCCCATAGCATTTTGGAAACTTTCCCAAAATCGAGAGGTGAAAAGACTTCCTCGATCCG
Organism: Triticum aestivum; assembly: GCF_018294505.1. Classification (NCBI taxonomy): domain Eukaryota; kingdom Viridiplantae; phylum Streptophyta; class Magnoliopsida; order Poales; family Poaceae; genus Triticum; species Triticum aestivum. The sequence continues at coordinate 204,564,033 of NC_057794.1, forward strand.
AGTTAATTTCGAAAGGAACACCATGGAGAGACACTATTCGGGAGATGTATAAGTCTGCCAATTGACTAGCGGTTATACTCTCGCGAACAGGTAGGAAATGGGCTACTTTGGAAAGACGATCGATAACGACAAAGATAGCATTATTCCCTCTCTTGGTCTTGGGAAAACCGGTAATGAAGTCCATACCAATTTTATCCCATTTCCATTCAGGAATAGCTAGGGGTTGGAGGGTGCCAGCAGGCCGTTGATGCTCTGCTTTTACACGACGGGAGACGTCGCAATTACTAAGCAATTTCTCTCTTCATCCTAGTCCACCAGAACCTCTGGCGTAGGTCCTGATACATCTTAGTGCTACCGGGATGAATAGTGATAGGAGATTCATGAGCTTCCTTAAGGATCAATCGCCTCAGGTTTCGCACCTTGGGGACCACTAGCTGATTCCCGAAGTATACGACTCCTTGATCATCGATGGAGAAACAATTCGCAACTCCTTTCTTGATGTTTCTCTTAATGCGGGAAATTCCCGGATCTACTTTCTGTGCTTTGATTATCTGATCCGTAAGGGTAGGTTTCGCCACCAAGGTGGAAAGAAATCCTTGAGGAACAATGTGAAGGTTAAGCTTCCAAAATTCCTCATGGAGAAGCGGTTGACTTTGTTGTAACATCAGGTTGTTACAATAAGATTTACGACTTAGCGCATCAGCCATGACGTTGGCCTTCCCTGGGGTGTAAGTTATTCCTAAGTCGAAATCTATGATCAACTCAACCCAACGTCTTTGCCTGAGATTTAAATCCGGTTGGGTGAATATGTACTTCAGACTTTGATGATCAGTGTAGATTTCGCAATGATTACCGAGAAGGTAATGTCGCCATGTTTTGAGTGCATGGACTACAACTACAAGCTCTAGATCATGAGTAGGATAATTCTCCTCATGTGGGTGCAATTTCCGTGAAGCATAAGCAATTACGTGTCGATCTTGCATGAGAATACAACCTAGTCCTTGTCGCGAGGCGTCGCAGTAGATAACAAAGTCCTTAGAGAAATTGGGCGGTACCAATACGGGAGCAGATGTCAGGCGTCTTTTCAGTTCCTGAAAACTGTGCTCACATTATGGAGTCCACTCGAACTTTTTATCTTTCTTGAGGAGTTCGGTTAGAGGTTTGGCAACTTTGGAGAAGTTCTCAACAAAGCGACGACAATAGCTCGCTAGGCCAAGGAAACTCCGAACTTGCTTGACCGATTCAGGTGGAGTCCAGTTAAGGACGGCTTGAACTCGCTCAGGGTTAACCGCAATGCCTTTACCAGAAATTACATGTCCAAGATAGGTCACTTCTGACAACCAGAATTCACATTTAGAAAATTTGGCATAAAGGCGATGCTCTCGAAGTTTCTTCAACACTAGCCTTAGGTGTTCGACATGTTCTTCCTCGTTCTTGGAGTAGATGAGTATATCATCGAGGTAAACCACGACGAATTTATCCAAATATTCCATGAAGATAGAGTTCATCAACCGAGAGAAGGTGGCTGGAGCGTTGGTTAAACCGAAGGACATGACGGTGTACTCGTATTGGCCATAACGAGTAACAAAGGCCGTTTTCGGAATGTCCCCGTTTCTGATTTTGATTTGATGGTAACCCAACCTCAAATCCATTTTAGAGAAGACTTAGGATCCAGCGAGCTGATCATACAGGTCGTTGATCCTGGGGAGCGGATACTTGTTCTTAATTGTGACCAAGTTGACAGGTCGATAATCTACAACCATCCGGTCCGTACCATCCTTCTTCTTGACGAAGAGGACGGGGCAAGCCCAAGGAGATGAACTAGGTCGGATGAAACCCTTTTTCAAGGACTCATCGAGTTGTTTCTTAAGCTCGGCTAGTTCAAAAGGTGCCATCTTGTAGGGTCTTCTGGAAATCGGGACAGTTCCTGGAATGAGATCTATTACGAACTCGACATCTCTGTCAGGTGGAACACCTGGCAATTCCTCTGGAAAGACATCCGGAAAGTCACGGACTACCGGAACGTCTTCGAGGTCTGGCAACGGGCTGGCGTTAAGAGAATATAGCTGTCGCTTGGCTACTTCGGGTCAAGACATTGACTATCTTCCCCGACGGATGGGTGAGTTGAACAGTCCTAGAGAAGCAATCAATCTTGGCATGATGGGCTGACATCCAATCCATACCCAAGATGATATTAATATCCGAAGATTTGAGAGCTATCAAAGATGCGAGAAAAACAAGTCTGTCGACTTGAATTTCATTTCCATGGCTTACTCTAGAGGTTTGCCATCTAGAACCAGGAGTAGAAATTTCCATAGTGGATGGCATGTCACAGAATGCGGTGTTATGCAAACGAGCATAATTTTTGGATATGAAAGAATGAGATGCTCCTGTATCGAAAAGAATAGATGCCGGGTGGCAATTAACAAGAAGCGTACCGAGAACGACGTTGGGATCCTCTTGAGCTTCCTCAGCAGAGATACAGTTGACATGGCCACGTGCAGCGGTGGCCGGCTTGGCGTGGAACACTTTCCCTGTCGGCTTGCCGCGGCCAACAGTTTTTGCTGTCTGGTTGGGGTTGGTTTGGGGACACTCGCGCATATAGTGGCCTGATTCCCCACACTTGAAACAAGTCACGGAACTGGTACGTGGAGGAGCATTGTTGGTTGGACCTCCATAGGACTTGGCTGGTGCATATGGCTGAGCTGGGCGAGGCGCCTGGAAGGATGGCCTCGGTGTGAACCTGGGTTGCAGGGCAGTGTTAGGCACCCACACGCGGCGCTTCTGAGGACCAGCACCGGATGAGGAACCCAAGTCACGGCCATGCTTGCGTGTTGCTTCATAATCAGTCTGACCAGTCTCAGCACTGATGGCCTTGTTAACAAGCTTCTGAAAAGATGTGCACTCATGCAGACGGAGGTCGCGGCGAAGCTCAGGACTAAGTCCCTTACGGAACCTTGCTTGCTTCTTGGCATCAGTAGAAACTTCCTCCGTTGCATAACGGGCAAGGTTACCAAACTCCCTGCTGTAAGCGTCAACAGAGAGTCGACCTTGAGTGAAACTGCAATATTCCTCACGTTTACGGTCCATGAGACCCTCCGGAATGTGGTGTTCACGGAAAGCCTCGCTGAATTCAGCCCAAGTAGTGACATGGTCCGCTGGGCGCATAGCTCCATAATTCTCCCACCATAGACTGGCGGGGCCTTCAAGATGATATGCAGCAAAGGTGACCTTGTCAGCCTCAGCTACTAGCACAGAATGCAGTTTGTGAGAAATACTGCGAAGCCAGTCATCAGCGTCGAGAGGCTCGACGGAGTGGTGGAACGTGGGTGGATGTAACTTGATGAAATCACTGAGTGACACCAAGTTAGTCCTCTGATGGTGTGCTGTGTTCTGTTCAATACGCTCCAACAAACGGTTGGTCTCCCGCTTGTTTCTCTCAGCCTCTAGCATAACTTCTGCCAGAGAGGGAGGGTGAGGCAGATTTGTTTCCCCAACTCTGCTGCCTTCGGCCTGCTCTGGGGAGCAGGGTTGTTGCGGGTGTTGACCATCCTAGGAAAAACAAGACAATGGTTTAGTCCAACATGACAAGATTCCGACATAGAATGTAGAATGTAATGGACAACTCAGAATGCAAGATGATCATCCGTATGACATGGTAGATACAGAAACTACTTCTTTTATTCCATCGTCATACACACCATACGAGGTTTAGTACAAGACCAACAAGTACTACTACGGTGAGAGGAGGATTACATCTCATCAGAGGCATCCCAAGCTCCTATACATTATTTTTCCTACACCCCCGGAATTACTACATGCTAAGTCATATTCCACAAGTCACGCAGGACGGTGGAAATACAACTATTACAATACCTAGTGGAACTACTACTATCTCAGTCATCTCCGTAGTAGTTCTCATAGAAGTCTCCTCCATAGCCTGGAAGTTCAACGTGAGCATCCGGAAACAAACGGTCCTGAGGAGCCTGTGGACCAAAAGGGCTAGGGTGAGGTCTTGGACCAACAAACGGTGGCCTGCGAGGACCACGAGGTGGGGTGATGCCTCCCACATCACGCCAATCCATCATGTCCGGCAGAGCAGACCTAACAGGATACAGATCTCTCATATCCATGCATCCAGCTTGCACAGCCGGTGCAAACCGAGTCAAGGTGGCCCAATGATCAGCGCGGGTGTTGAAAAGCTCCATTCTCAAGGCCCGATTCTCTCGGTCCTTATCCTCGAGCAACTCAGCAGTGGTGCGAGTTAGTGAGTCCTCCTGACTGGGGTCAGCATAGATAGCCCGGAGATAACCGTGCGCTCCAGGAAGTGAAGCTGGCATATACCGAAAGTCGGTGTTGCGAAGCAGGCCAGACCTGACTCGCATGATGGTCATCATAGAATAAGCCGCATCTTGCACAGCCATCTCAATAGTAACACCGAGCCCATAGGAACAGTGAAGAGCCTCGGTAGAACCAGGATAAGAGGGAAATATCCGGACGGTGCAAAGATACTGGCTTTGGTTAAAATCTCGAAACTGCTCTTCGACCGTGTATTCGGGATACCAACGGTAACCCGTCTCGATCATCACTCGGACTAACATAGACGTATGACCGGTCACACCAATGCATCGGGTCAGGCGAACCACTTGATTTTGGTCGCGAGTGGCCATCTGAAAGCACAACCATAATGCAAAGGCATTAGAATTTCTAGCAAAATTTCGACAGCATAACGGCTGTAAATGCTCAAGAAGGGTTTGAGACATTTATCAAAAAAATTGCATAGACACTCAACAATATCATATCAAGGTTCTGAGTTCAACTTATCAGCATAACAAGGTAGTAGAACTGAACTAGGCTTGTAGTCATCAAACCTATAAGGTACTACTGATTCGTAACACGTGAACCTGATAGAGAGAGAAGATCCTAATCCTTAATCCCCGGTAGAAGAATGGACTGACTCAGATCAGAATGCCATGAGGTAAAGAAGTAAAAAGAGCCTTACGTACCATCCCACAATCAATTCCCCTACATATAACTAAAGCATTTCTAGACTCAACATCGACCAGTTTGGCTTGGAGAACCTACAGGCAGTCCGGCTCTGATGCCAACGCTGTCAGGACCCCGACTCAATGTCACATCGATCTAGCCTGTAACACCTCATATCACTTTGCGGCCTCACGCACGGTATTCCCACGGGTGTCGCCTTACCTTTGCCCGGGACCGTTTGCGCCTTTTGGCTCACGTATATGATGATGTCGCTAGCATCCATATGATAAGGAGCCCGGGCTGACATGACTAGTCGTAAACCCAAAGTGGCACAGACTTACAGGGACAGGCATCCATGACCCAGCATCGAACGTGTCGGTCATCAGCAAGTGGGTCCGGGCTGTAGCACTGGGCTAGCAGGACTCCGGTAAACCGGGCTGTAGCGGGCTAACAGGGCTCCGGTACTCAATGCGTGACATTTCCCCGAAGGGACAGACACAGGAACGAAGAAGGACACATGCCGGCCAGCCTAAGTGTTCCGGAGCAGTAGCAAGCTACCATGGCTCAATGGAAACACTAGGAGACATTTCCCGGAAAGAGAGGCTACTAAAGATAAACAACTAGATAGTCAGATCCCACACATACCAAGCATTTCAATCATACACACAATATGCTCGATATGTGCAAATACAACAAGGCATCACAACATGACTCTATGACACAAGTACTTTATTTAAAGCTCAGAGAGCCATACATAACATACATACAAGTACGGGTCACACGACCCACATTCAAGTCATACAGTCATACAAACCAGCAGCGGAAGTAACTTGTCTGAGTACAGACAACTAGTAAAATAAAAGAGGCTTGGAAAGCCTAGCTATACTACAGTGGACCTTCACAAGCTCAGGATTACCACCTGGGCCTTAGTCTACTCGTCGATGTCAACGTCTACGAAGAACCCATCAGAAGGGGTTGCAGCGCCTTCTGTAAAATGTAAATTATAGCAACATGAGTACAAAGGTACCCAGCAAGACTTACGTCAGATCCTACATACATGCACATTATCAAGAAGGGTTGGTGGAGTTATTGCAGCAAGCCAGCTTTGACTCTTGGCTAAACTATCCTACGAGACTCCAACTTGAAATGGTTTTGCGCACACGAGTCCACTACTCACCACTTCAATACACAACCGAGGATCCACCTCCGTCTTCCTACGGAGGAGCCATCCTCGGCACTCACGCTTATCTTGAAGCTTTTTAGTAGTTTCCATTTACTTGTCTATGAACTGTATAGGCAACCAAGTAGTCCTTTACCGCGGACGCGGCTATTCGAATAGATCATGTTAACCCTGCAGGGGTGTACTTCTTCATACACGCTCTCACCACTTACCGCCGTTTACACGACATGTACTCGGCAACCTTCAAGCGGAAGCCCAACGTGGGTGTCGGCCACAACCTACCTAATCACCTAAGCCTCCAATCCAGGTTTATCGCCTATCCAGGTTCCATCCGCAGGGAGTCCGGCCGAGGTTTCCCATACGGCCCCGAACGATGTGTACAGGGTTCCGTGACACCTAACGGGTGTCCGGTATTCCCGGCCACGTACCTACCGCATCACAGCCCACCCCTACGGTCAGCGCTGTCCACGGCCTCCAGTAGGCTACAAACACCAGAAACTACTTGCAACTCCTGGACAGAGAACTAGGGTGAATAAGAAGCCGAGAGGGTCCATTGGTTTCGGGCCCAATGCATGGTAGTAGCTGATTCTTAAATCACACATACAGATCTCAGTGCTTAAGGTCGGCTTCAATGAAACAACCCACCATGTACTCCTACATGGCCTCTCATCGATACCTTTACCAAATCGTGTTCACCACATCACTCTTATTACCGACATGATCATTTCACTCTAGCCCATCGCCCAGATGAACCAGACCTGACACGACTCTAAGCATAGCAGGCATAGCAAGGTAGGAACAACACATACATATGGCTCAATCAATTCCTACACATGCTAGTGGGTTTCATCTAATTACTGTGGCAATGACAGGTCATGCAGAGGAAATGGGTTCAGCTACCGTAGCACACAGCAGTTTGAAACGCGTTGTCTTAATGCAGTAAAAGGGAGCAGAAGCGAGAACATGGGATTGTATCGATATGATCAACTGGTTGGTTGCTTGCTTGATGGATCGATGCACGGATACGGTTCTTCGCTAGGGTAATCACGGTACTCCTCGGAGGCAGAACCTGCCGCAAAGAACACCGATACACAACCATCACCAAACAATGTGCGACAATATGATGCATGCATGAAACATGGCAATATGAGTGTGTTGGGCTAATGCAACTAAGACCAGATGGGTTTGAGCCAATTTGAACCAAAGATTCAAATTCCAAACACATTTGTGATCTTAAATAGTGCTTTATCATGTTTTGCACTAAACAGCAAGTTAACTTGTTTAAACATGCATGAAAACAGTACAGATGGATAGATTGGATTTTTCTGATCATTTTTCATATATAACTTGTTTGATTTGGAGTTACAGATTAAAAGTTATGAATTTTTGAAGTTTGAACTATATTCTGGAATTTCCTATATTAGAATAAATCCAGAAATTAATTTATTGCGTCAGCCATGCGTCAGAATGACGTCAGGGTCAACGGAGACGTCCAGGTCAAACCTGACTGTGGGTCCAGGGTGTCAGGGTAATTAGTTTAGCTAAAGTTTAATTAAAATTAAACCTATTTAGTTAACAGGGCTGGGCCCCACCTGTCATTGACTCATCAGAGTCAACCAGGGCCCACCGTGGTCGAAGTCAACATCGGCTGCACCGGCGTCTAGCCGCCGGCGAGCCTGACGCGGCGGGGAAGTGAGTTTGGCCGTTTCGGCAACCAAACGAGCCGCGGAGGGTGGCTATGGATAGCTGGGAACATGCCGCAGCTTCTGGTGGAGTCGGTTGGGGTCGGGGCGGCCGGAATCGGCGCCGGCGACGACCTAGGCGGCCGCCGGAGTTCGGCCGAAGGCGAACTTGAGGCTAGAGGGGTCGGTGAGGTGCGGGGAGTAGTTGGTTAGGTGCTACGTGACGTGGTGAGCACGATGGACACCAAGTGGTGGCCGGGAGCACGTCGGTGACGAGCTCCGCGGCGGTGGGTGCGGTTGAGCTCCGGGAGGTCACTACACAGCTCGGGGGCAAGAAAGGAAGGGAGGGGAAGATGGTTAAGCTCACAGGGAACTCGACGAAACACTTGGTGCGGCCGGGGACGGGCCGGAGCGACGACGGCGTTGAAGGGGATCTTCGGCGACGGTGGACTCGGGCGAAGTCGATGCGGTGGACTCGGGCTACTCGAGCACGTGGGGCTCGGCTAGCTCGACGTAGTTGAGGGCGGCGGAGCTCCTAGACACAGTGAGGAGGAGCACGGATGGCAGGGAGCGTGTCTACGACGACGGCGTGGCTGCGGTGGCGTCGGCCATGGCGGGGGAGTGCGAGAGAGAGGAGCCGGGGAGGAGAGGGGGCGTCTGGGGGGTTCGAGGGAGAGAGAGGGATCGATCCACGGCGTTAGCCGGGTGAGTGGAGCGGCGAGGCGGCGAGCAGGTGCATGGCACCCATGCGGTGCTCGCCGTCGAGCACCTTGCCTGCTTGCCTGGCCGGCAAGCAGCTCGCTGGCGTGGTGCTGGGCTGGGCCGGCAGGTGGGCCGGTTAGCGGGCACCAGGTAAGTTTTCTGTTATTTCCCTTTTCTATTTTCTGCAACTTTGTGGAGTTTTTAAAACTACTTAGATGGCTCCAAAAATCACAAAACTGCTCCTGGTCCATAGTTGGATTATTTCCAACATGAAACATTTCTGTTTGGGAATATTTGGGCATTTGCAATATTTTATATAATTTGAACTGCTCAAATTCAAATACTTATGAATTAATTCAAAGACCTTAGGATGACCTAGAAAATGGTGCACCACTTTTGGCAGAGGCTCTGAACCAAAGCAAAGGTGATGAGCATTTTTAAGGGCATTTCAGGTTCATTGAAATAATTTTTAGTAAACCCTAGTTGGATTAAAAGGGGTTCTGGGGGTTTCTGTCCTTCCCCATTTCAAATTCAAATGATATTTAAACATGATGCACACACTAATGCATGGACTAGCTAGGATGTGACACATCCAGACAATCCTTCCATCTGGGTAGAAGTGAGCTGTGGAGTAGAACTGCATGATAAGCGCATCATTCCATTTTGTGAGCTTCTGAGCCACAAACTCATCAACTCCACAAGCCTTGAAACTGTCATACACACCTGGATAATGTTCATCATTCTCCTTGATGTAGTCCCAGTCGACCCATCTCATGTCACACACTATTGGTTTCTTGTCAAGCAAGATGGTCTTATAGAAGTCCTGTTGTTCCTTTGTATGGAACCTGTAGTCCACAACAGTCCTTCTCCTGGTGGCATATGGATCTGACTTCCTCCATAGCCTCAGACCAGAGTCCTTCCTGACTTTCATGTTCTCAGCTACTGGATGAGCATCATTGTGATCTGGAATTTTTGGCTTCAACTTCCTCAATACATGTGACTCATCATCTTCTTCTTCCATTTCAGCTTCAGGCACTGGGGCCTTGTTCTTCTCCTCAGCAAGGATGTTCCTGGTGCTCCTCTTTGGTTTTGGCTTTGGAGCTGGAGCAGCAGCCTTAGGAGCAGTCTTAGGCTTAGATGGAACAGCCCCTGCCCTGATGGCATCACCCATAAGCTTCTAAGCTTTGGGTGCTGGTGCAGCATCTTCTTCCTCTTCCTCATCAGAATCTCTCACGATTGAGGATCTCCCAAGCACTCTAGCAGTGGTCTTCTTGACCCTCTCTTTCCTCTTCTTCCCTTCTGCAGCAGCTTCTTTGGGTTCAGATTCTAAAGGTACTTGAGTAGAGGCTCTGGCTTTAGACATGGGAATTCTCTTTGCAGGAACCTTTTGCTTCATGCCTGGCTTAGTGGCAGCAGCAGTGCTATATTCCTTCTTAACCACTTTCTTCTTGGAAGTGGCCTCATCCTCAACTGCCACATAGTTTTCATCCTCAGATTCAGACGTTTTCTTCTTTCTGGCCCTGGTGGCAGCTTTGGGTAAGTTGCTTGGGGTGATCCTGCTACCCTCATCAGAGATGCTAGAGGGACTAGTGCCCTCACTCAAGTAAACCTGCTCCTCTGACTTGTTCTGGCTGTCACTTTGATCTAACATAATGCAATCTTTGACAGCTGACCCTGTGAATAGATTATAGATGAAGTAGAGTGGATGAGCATCACAAAATGCAGAGGTTTTTGCAAAAGAATGAGTCAAAAACTTAGTTTTAGTTCTCCACAGAAAGCATTTCGGATCAACCAATTTGTAAACTCGGTGATACCGAAGCAGCTGTTGGAACCTAAACTAGTGAACTCGGTCAGACCGAGTCACAGTTTGGTGGCACTGAGACTGCTAGGGTTTCACAAAGTCCTGAACTCGGTCACACCGATTTGCAATTCTCGGTCAAACCAAGAATCACATGTGCAATGGCCTGAGCCGAATTGGTGGTACCGAGTTCCACAACTCGGTGGGTCCGAGATGGTTTCGACGGAAACCTAACCCTAAATTCTCAATTCATGACTAAACTACGGAGTGTTTTCGATGGATAGAATGATCTCAGTCGTGGCAAGATACATGGCGAACACAATGTGCTAGGAATCAGATAAGGATAGCATAGTGATCGAGTTCATACCCTAGTTCGGCGATGAACTCGCTACGGCAGCAACGGCGGGGATGATTCCCGTTGACGGCGGCGGAGACCAGCGACACGAGGCGGCTGGCGACGAGGAGGACGATCCGGAGACCCAGGAGGCAGAGTGGGCTAAGCGCGGGTCGAGGAGGTTCGGAAAGTTTTCCAAAATTTGACCCGTGGATATATATAGCCCGACCCTGTCGGTGTGACCGAGTGGAACAACTCGGTGGCACCGAGATTCATAACTGCAAGCAGTTACTAAAACTCGGTGTGACCGAAAAGTTCAAATCGGTCGCACCGAGCTTGAAAACCTAGATCGACTTAGAGATCTCGGTATGACCGAAATGGGTGAACCGGTCAGACCGAAACGCACAAAGAAGTTTTGGAAGTTTAAGTCTATGACCAATCGGGGACTCCGAGTGCTCCTCACACAGAGTGGTTCGAATCTGACTTGATCAAATTTTGTGATGCAGCATGAATAGAGTTTGAGACGAGAAAAGCATAGATAGCTAGAGAAGGTTCTTAGGAATTCTTGTCCATCCACTTGGCCAAAAGAAAAGGAAACCAAATAATGAAAACAACAAGTGGATGTCCTCGAATGAGTAAATTATGCAACCAACATGCTCACACAATAAAATGACAAATGAAATATGTGGCAAAGCATGCACAAACAATTCTATCATCTATCAAGCAATTGGCGATGACTAGGTCATCTATATATGAGTATATTGACTTAGAGTCAAATGAGAACATTTGATCATAGGTCATACTCATCGTTTAAGCACAAGTGGGGTTACCACTTTTACATAAAGTGTTGTTGTGTTCACACCATTAGAGTTGCTTTAACTCAATTGTTAGAGTAAAGCTCCCCCTAGATGTGAGATCCCCCCTAAGAGGGATGAACTAACCTTGGGTTTTGTCGATGATGACTTCATGTAGATGTTGAAGATGTGGATGCTCAATGTTGATGTAGATCATTTGGAGCTATCCTTTGGAGTGAGTTGCACTTTCAATACCTACACGGGTTAGTCCCACAAGGAACAAACAAGGATATACATAGACATAGAGTGATGCACACACAAGATGATGTCTATGAAAGCTTTAGGTTACCTTGTCCCTTGTCTTACCAACAAGAGGGTTTGTGACTCCTTGAACTAGTGCAAGATGTGGAAGTTGATTGCACTTGTTCTTGCCAAAATGATAAGAGTGAAGTATGTTGGCGGAGTCACCCTCAAGTACTCTCTAGTTCTTCTTCTTCAGGATCCACACCATCTTGATGGGAATCCTCGGAGTTGTAGTTGTACTTGATGAAGTGGAACTTGATGTAGTCTTGGGAACCCACTTGACCAAGGCCTTAGGAGCTTCTTCAAATGCATCAATTTCCTCTTGAAGCTTGCCCTTGCCTTTGTGGTCTTGTGGTGGAAGATCATGTTGAGCTTGTGTCCCTTTGAAAGAAGTAGGATCATACTTCTCTTGTTGAGGAACAAACTTCGTCTTGGGGTATTGATATTCTTCCCACTCAACTCCATTGTCATTGAACTTTCGTTCAAAACCAACACCTTGATTCTTCCGGTGCCTTCCTTGCTTGCGTACAATTTCCTCGAATTGCTTACTCCCGGCAAGGCTCTTGTAAACACCTTTCTCTATAATTCCCTTCAATAAGCTATTTTCTTGCTCAAGTGTAACTTGGCTAAGAGAATCATTAGTGGAATCAAGAGAACTACTAGAAGCAACAACATTGGATTTAGCATGACTATTGTTACTACTAGAAGAAGAATCTTTCGTGTTCTTGTTACTAGACTTGACTTGAGGCATGTAAGTGGATAAGAGTAAACGCTTGGCAATGTAAGAACTTTTCTTGCGAAGATCATCATTTATTGCCTTTAAGAACTCATGCTCTTCCTCAAGATTGAGCTTCTCAAAACGTAATTTCTCATGAGTCCTTAAAAGTTCTCGATGATCTCCCAAGATAGTTTCATGAGCTAACTTAAGAGTGTTTAGTTCTTTAGTTAGAGACTCAATCTTCTACTTATCATTGTCATAAATTTCATCATAGTATTCATCACTATAGTTGTCAACAAGTAAATCATCATCACCTAACAAGTCATCTTCATCACTATTGAAATCAACACACTCAGGGTGTGATACCTTTGGACCTTTGGCCATGAAGCATCTTCCAATTCCTTCATTTGGTGAATCAAATATGTCGTAGGAGTTGGTTGACACAAGAGCTAGACCGGCAACACCTTCATCTTGAGTATATTCGGAGTCAGAGTGATAGCTTCTCTCGGAGTCATTTTCGGAGTCTGAGCCGGATACCCATTCACCAACATGAGCTTGATGTCTTCGTTTTGTGTAGCTCCTTGATGAGTTGTCCTTCCTTTTTGAATCCTTGCTTCTCCGAGAGGGTCTTCGTTCATATCGATCATCTCTACTCCTTCTTTCTCTAGGTGGTGATTCTTCTCTTCTACTTCTTCTTTTGGGAGAATCTTCTCTTCTCTTGTGGGGAGCCGTACACTCATTGGAGTAGTGTTCGGGTCTTCCACAATTGTAGCAGTTTCGCTCTCGACTAGAAGATCTTTTGTCATTGTAGGACCTTGACTTGGAACTTCTCTCTTTGCTTCTATTCATGTAGAAATTGTTGAAGTTCTTCACCATTAAGCTCAATTCTTCATTGAAGGTTTGTTTCTCACTTGATGATGTGGGAGCTTCACATGAGGCTTTGTAAGCACCACTTGACTTGTTATGGAGCTCCTCCTTATCCTTGAGTGACATCTCATGAGCAACAATTCTTCCAATGACTTCCGTTGGCTTGAGATCTTTGTAATTTGGCATCATTTGGATCAATGTGCGTAAGGTATCGTATTTTCCATCCAAGGCTCTTAGGATCTTCTTGATGATGAATTTGTCGGTCATCTCTTCACTTCCTAAGCCGGCAATCTCATTTGTGATAAGAGCAAGCCTAGAGTACATTTCAGCGACACTTTCACCATCCTTCATTTTGAACTTGTCAAGTTGACTTTGAAGTACATCCAACTTGGATTCCTTGACGGAGTCGGTACCTTCGTGCATATCAATCAAAGTATCCCAAATTTGCTTTGCATTCTCAAGACGGCTGATTTTGTTGAATTCTTCAGGCACAATCCGTTGAAGAGGATATCACAAGCTTGAGCATTGTATTGTAGCATCTTAAACTCATCCGCGGTAGCTTCACGATTCGGTTCTCTCCCATCAAAGAATTCACTTTGCAAGCCAACACATACGATAGCCCAAACGGCGGGGTTATGTCCAATAATATGCATTTTCATCTTATGCTTCCAACTAGCAAAATTAGTACCATCAAAGTAAGGACCTCTATGGTGATAATTTCCCTCGCTAGATGCCATACTCTCCTAGGTTGGGGAACCAAGGCTATGACCACCAAAAGCTATGGAATCAAAGCAAATGGAAACCAAAGCTCTGATACCACTTGTAGGATCGAAAGTATGTCTAGAGGGGGGGGTGATTAGACTACTTGACCAAATAAAAATCTATCCTTTTCCCAATTTTAGTATTTGGCAGATTTTACCTATCTTAGCACAAGTCAAGCAATCTCAACACAATTCAAGCAAGCATGCAAAGAGTCCATGAGCAGCAGAAAGTAAAGCATGCAACTTCCAAGAATGTAAAGGGAAGGGTTTGGAGAATTCAAACGCAATTGGAGACACGGATGTTTTTGTCGTGGTTCCGATAGGTGGTGCTATCATACATCCACGTTGATGGAGACTTCAACCCATAGAGGGTAACGGTTGCACGAGTCCACGGAGGGCTCCAACCACGAAGGGTCCATGAAGAAGCAACCTTGTCTATCCCATCATGGCCATCGCCCACGAAGGACTTGCCTCACTAGCGGTAGATCTTCACGAAGTAGGCGATGTCCTTGCCCTTACAAACTCCTTGGTTCAACTCCACAATCTTTGTCGGAGGCTCCCAAGTGACACCTAGCCATTCTAGGAGACACCACTCTCCAAGAAGTAACAAATGGTGTGTTGATGATGAACTCCTTGCTCTTGTGCTTCAAATGATAGTCTCCCCAACACTCAACTCTCTCTCACAGGATATGGATTTGGTGGAAAGAAGATTTGAGTGGAAAGCAACTTGGGGAAGGCTAGAGATCAAGATTCATATGGTGGGAATGGAATATCTTGGCCTCAACACATGAGTAGGTGGTTCTCTCTCAGAAAATGCGTATTGGAAGTGTAGGAATGTTCTGATGGCTCTCTCCACAAATGAAGAGTGGGTGGAGGGGTATATATAGCCTCCACACAAAAACTAACCGTTACACACAATTTACCAATCTCGGTGAGACCGAATTGAGAAACTTGGTCGGACCGATTTAGCAAACCTAGTGACCGTTTGGATTTTCGGTGGGACTGAGATGCAACTCGGTAAGACCGATATGGTTAGGGTTAGGGCATAACGTAATCTCGGTGTGACCGATTAGACAAACTCGGTGGGACCGATTTTGGTAATAAGCTAACCAGAGAGTTGGTCAGGTAAACTCGGTGGGACCGATTTTCTCATTTTGGTGGGACCGAAATGTTACAAAAGGGAAATAGAGAGTTTAATTGCAATTTCGGTGGGACCGATCGCTCATCTCGGTAAGACCGAAATGTTACGAAGGGAAACAGAGAGATTACATCCCCATCTCGGTGTGACCGAGATCCCTATCGGTGAGACCGATTTGCCTAGAGTTTGTGGCAGTGGCTATGACATCTGAACTCGGTGGCGCTGGATAGAAAGAATCGGTGGGGCCGAGTTTGACTTTTGATTTAGGTCATATGTGGATGTGGGAAGGTAGTTGAGGGTTTTGGAGCATATCACTAAGCACTATGAAGCAAGAACCTCATCAAGCAACAACTCATCCCTCCTTGATAGTATTGGCTTTTCCTATAGACTCAATGTGATCTTGGATCACTAAAATATAAAATGTAGAGTCTTGAGCTTTGAGCTTGAGCCAATCTTTTTGTCCTTAGTATTTTGAGGGGTCCACTTTCCTCATCCATCCATGCCATTCATTGAGCTTTTCCTGAAATATTAATCTTGGAATAGCATTAGCTCAATGAGCTATATGTTGTTAGGAATTACCAAAACCACTTACGGATAGTTGTACTTTCAGATGTCTCTTACCGATTTACCACTATCGTTTTGGGGTTATGCTTTAGAGACGGCTGCATTCACGTTAAATAGGGCAGCATATAAATCCATTGAGATGACACCATTTGAACAGTGGTTTGACAAGAAACCTAAGCTGTCGTTTCTTAAAGTTTGGGGTTGTGATGCTTATGTGAAAAATCTTCATCCTGATAAGCTTGAACACAAATCGGAGAAATGCGTCTTCATAGGATACCCAAAGGAAACTGTTGGGTACACCTTCTATCACAGATCCGAAGGCAAGATATTTGTTGCTAAGAATGGATCCTTTCTAGAGAATGAGTTTCTCTCGAAAGAAGTGAGTGGTAGGAAAGTAGAACTTGATGAGGTAATTGTACCTTCTCCCGAATTGGAAAGTAGTTCATCATAGAAATCAGTTCTAGTGATTACTACACCAATTAGTGAGGAAGCTAATGATGATGATCATGAAACTTCAGATCAAGTTACTACCAAACCTCGTAGGTCAACCAGAGTATGATCCACACTAGAGTGGTATGGTAATCCTGTTCTGGAGGTCATGTTACTAGACCATGACGAACCTACAAACTATGAGGAAGGGATGATGAGCCCAGATTCCGCAAAATGGATTGAGGCCATGAAATCTAAGATGGGATCCATGTACGAGAACTAAGTGTGGACTTTGGTTGACATGCCCGATGATCGGCAAGCCATAGGGAATAAATGGATCTTCAAGATGAAGATGGACGCTGATGATAGTTTTACTATCTACAAAGCTCGACTTGTCACAAAAATGTTTTCGACAAGTTCAAGGTGTTGATCACGATGAGATTTTCTCACTCATAGCGATGCTTAAGTCTGTCCGAATCATGTTAGCAATTGCAATATTTTACGAAATCTAGCAAATGGATGTCAAAACTTCATTCCTTAATGGATATCTTAAAGAAGAGTTGTATATGATGCAACTAGAAGGTTTTGCCGATCCTAAAGGTGCTAACAAAGTGTGCAAGCTCCAGCGATCCATTTATGGACTGGTGCAAGCATCTCGGAGTTGGAATATACGCTTTGATAGTGTGATCAAAGCATATGGTTTTATACAGACTTTCAAAGAAGCCTGTATTTACAAGAAAGTGAGTGGGAGCTCTGTAGCATTTCTGATATTATGTGTGTGGATGACATATTGTTGATCGGAAATGATGTAGAATTTTCTGGAAAGCATAAAGGAGTTTTTGAAAGGAGTTTTTCAAAGAAAGACCTCGGTGAAGCTGCTTACATATTGGGCATCAAGATCTATAGAGATAGATTAAGATGCTTGATAAGACTTTCGATGAGTACATACCTTGATAAGATTTTGAAGGAGTTCAAAATGGATCAATCAAAGAAGGAGTTCAGATATGTCTCCAAGGTATCTATAATTTTTTATTGTTCCATGTTGTTATATTATCCATCTTGGATGTTTTATAATCATTTTATAGTCATTTTATATCATTTTTTGGTACTAACCTATTGACATAGTGCCAAGTGCCAGTTGATGTTTTTTACATCGCAGAAAATCAATACCAAACGGAGTCTAAATGGCACGAAACTTTACGGAGATTTTTTATGGACCAGAAGACACCTAATGGGCCAAGGCTATTCCTAGGGGGTGCTCCGAGGAGAGCACAACCCACCAGGGCGCGCCAGGAGGCCCAGACACGCCCTGGTGGGCCCTGGTGGGTTGTGCCCACCTCGGGTGCCCCCCCGAACTGCATCTTTGCTCCATAACTACCCCAATATTCCAGAAACCCTAGGGGAGTCGACGAAAATCAATTCCAGCCACCGCAGAGTCCAGAAACACCAGATCTAATCTAGACACCATCACGGATGGGGTTCACCACCTCCATTGGTGCCTCTCCGATGATGCGTGAGTAGTTCTTTGTAGACCTTCAGGTCTGTAGTTAGTAGCTAGATGGCTTCCTCTCTCTCTCTCTCTCTCTCTCTCTCTCTCTCTCTCGTTTGATTCTCAATACAATGGTCTCTTGGAGATCTATATGATGTAACTCTTTTTGCGGCGAGTTTGTTGGGATCGGATGAACTTTGAGTTTATGATCTGATCTATCTTTTTATATCCATGAAAGTAGTTGAGTTTCTTTGATCTCTTTTATGCATGATTGCTTACAGCCTCGTATTTCTTCTCTGATATTTGGGTTTTTTGGCCAACTTTATCTATTTATCTTGCGATGGGAAGAGGTGCTTTATAGTGGTTTCGATCTTACGGTGCTTGATCCCAGATACAGAAGGGGAACCGACACGTATGTATCGTTGCTACTAAGGATAAAACGATGGGGTCTATATCTACATAGATAGATCTTGTCTACATCATGTCATCGTTCTTATTGCATTACTCCGTTTCTCCATGAACTTAATACACTATATGCATGCTAGGTAGCGGTCGATGTGTGGAGTAATAGTAGTAGATGCAGGCAGGAGTCGGTCTACTATTCTTGGATGTGATGCCTATGTAATGATCATTGCCTGGATATCGTCATGATTATTTGAAGTTCTATCAATTGCCCAATAGTAATTCGTTTACCCACCGTTTGCTATTTTTTCTCAAGAGAAGCCACTAGTGAAACCTACGGCCCCAGGTCTCCTTCTCATATTATTTGCCTTTGCTTTTATTTGCATATCTATTAAACCAGAAATACAAAAAATACCTTACTGCAATTTATTCTTATTTATTCTATTTGGTGTTAAATCTGTCAATCAACTACAATTTATTCACGTCCGTTTGCCTATCTTGAGGCGCTGCTACCCGAAAGGGATTGACAACCCCTTTTACACGTCGGGTTGCGAGTAGTTGTTATTTGTGTGCATGTGTTGTTTACGTTGTGTTGCTTGGTTCTCCTACTAGTTTGATAACCTTGGTTTCACATCTGAGGGAAATACCTACCGCCGCTATGCTGCATCATCCTGTCCTCTTTGGGGAAATACCGATGTAGCTTCAAGCGACATCAAATGGAATCTCTGTCGCCGTTGCCGGGGAGGATCTTCAACATATACCAGGTTCCTAATCACAAATCTCATCTCCTCTCAATTTACATTATTTGCCATTTTCCTCTCGTTTTCCTATCCCCCACTTCACACAAATTTGCCGTTTTATTCGCCCCTCTTTTCCGTTCGCCATTTTCTCATCAGATCTATCCGTGTTTTCGCTTCCTAGTCATAATAGCTAGCATGCCTACTCTTCCTTTGTCACCAGATTTTGGAGTTCTTTACTTCAAGGAAAGACAAGGAGAAAATTTGAAAGATGCTTGGTATAGGCTTATGGAATCTTATCGTATTTGCAATTTAAAGGGGGGCGCTAAGATCTTCATAATTTTTACATAGGTTTGGCTTTGCATCATAGATAACTCCTAGATTTTGCCGCTAAAGGGAATTTTCTTGAGCTTGATGCTAATGCTGCCTATGAAATTTTAGAAGGAATTTTGGGAGTTCCACCTCAAAAGAAGGTGTTTTCTTTCACCCCTGAGGGAGTTCAAATGTTGGACAAGCTTGGTGATTTGCATAAACATATGGTTGAAATACAGAAATATAATGAACCCCTCAAACACCTCAATGGTAGTATCAATCGCATGAATACCTTGATTACTCTTTGCAACAAGCAATTGGATATTTTGGATCTAAAGATGGTTTCTTTTCTGGAAAATTTAGGGAAGCGTAAAGAGCCTCCCGGGTTTGAGAAAACCCTTACAAAAGTTTCCAAAACTATGGAAGACAAAACTTAGATCCTTGCTTTATGCCTAGCTAAGGGCGTAAAACTATATCGCTTGTTGGGAGGCAATCGAACGAATAAAATTTATTTTTGCCTTTTGCTTCCTGTTTTTGAGTGTTAGCACAATTATGCTATAGTTATGATTGTGTTTTTTGTGTTTTAGTTAGTGTTTGTGCTAAGTAAATCCTTTAGGATCTTCTTGGATGACAGTTGTTTGATCTTGCTAAAAATAGGAACTTTTGCATCCGCGAAAATAATTCTCATTTTTAACCAGAGAGCAATAAAATACCTATTCCTTTTGAAGTAGGTCAATATAAAAATTTCTTAGACCATCCTAATTGTTCAGAATTTTTGGAGTTACAAAAGTATTCGAAATAGTCAGATTGCTTCAGACTGTTTTGTTTTGACATATTCTGTTTTCTTTGCATTGTGTGCTTGTTTTGATTTCTCTATGGTTTTCTTTGATGAGTTTTTGCCATAGAAAAATTGGAATACAGTAGATATAATGCAAGAACAAAATATGAATTGGTTTCATACAATACTTATAGTAGTGATTTGCTTTCTTTTACTAATGGATCTCACGAAGGCTTTTGTTGAGTTTTGTGTGATTGAAGTTTTCAAGTTTTGGGTTATCTTACGATGGATGTGTAACAACCTGGTTTTTGGCCCTTTTTCTTTTTCTTTTTCTTTTTGATTTATTGGTTTTTGCTCTGATTTTCTTTTGGAGTGGATCTGTGGCCTTGCAACCTGGGAGATCATCCTCATTTCCTCCCCCAAATAGCTCATCATCCTCAAATCTTTCCCTAGATCATGTCATATCCATTCTAGCCCAAACCCTAAAATCCTTTTTCTAGGGAATATTCCTTTTCTATTAAAGGAATGACCCTAATTTCCCTAGGTTGTTAAGAAACCTATATTTCTGTCAATCCAAAAATTCCCAAATAATTTTCATAATTTCTTTGGGTCATATATTGCTCAAATATGCCCAAACTTTCATTTCTGTCCAGTGTGGCATTCTATGAAAGAAGTGCCACCTATCCTTTCTTGATTGCTCCCAAACTTTTGGGGAATGTTATTTCATCCAAATCATTACCTCATGTCAAAATTCAACTTTATTTGCCTAGCCAATCTTCCTCAACAAATTTTCAAAGTTTCTGTCAAACAGAAGCCATCGTGATGGAAGTACTAGCTAGTAGGTGTATCCAAATGAGTTTAAATTTCGCACACTCCTTCATATGCTCATATTATCACACTCCTGCAAATTTCAGCTCCATCCCTTGATCCATGTGAGCGCATGATCAAATCTTTGCTTTTGTCAATATTTTCAGGTTGTGAAGCAAGTATGTTTTATATTGCTTCATTTTGGCTGAAAAATATACCATATCATTCTCAAGACCATGAAACCTCTCTCCACCAATTTTGGGGCCAATTCATCAAGCCAATATTTCTCTAGAATTTTTTCAAGTTTCTGGACAAAGAGGATGCTTGTGAAACAAGTACCACTTTGGTTTGTCCATTTGGAATGAAATTTTTACAGCATCTCCGTATGTCCAAATCATAATGCCTTGCCAAATTTCAGCTCAATTTGACACTCCATGTGAGTGCACCTTCCTGATCAAGTTTCTGGACCATTTTGGTTAGTTGCAAAGCAACTACATTAATCCTTGGTCCGTTTCCCCTCAAACTCTCCACGATTGTAGTCCTTCCTTAGTTAATCACCCCAGACAACTCCATTTGACCCAATCAAATCCCTTGTGATCAGCAATGCACAACCAAACTTGATACAACCAACTTCAGACGATCACTCACACATCACCTTGGCTTCTTTTGATGATCCATCAACTCCCACAACCCCTTTGATGGAAAGACAACACTCTAGACAATGTTTCCCTGCCTCTTGCGTCCCCTGCTTGCCGGGCCCAGTGGTGACCGCATCGTTTGCAGGTCTGTGCATGCGCTCTAGCAGCGTTGGCCGCGCTTTGGGCGTCGGGACGCGCCGGCCAGCTCTGCCTCGACGGTTTTCAAGCTTCTGGGTGTGCTGACCTGACCCCCCTCCCTCTCACGTCGCCCTCGACCCTGTACCCCCTCTCGAAGCCTCCTCTCCGGAGCTAGACGCTGAGCAGCCACGGGTGCACTGTGCCCCGCTTGACCCGGTCCTCCTCCTGTCCGTTTGCTCTGCTCTCCGGCGTCGGCTTATTCTTCATGACCCTCCCTTGCACTCCCTTGGCCTCTCCCACCTCATCCATTCCCTCCCGTGAGCTCTAGCTCTGCCGGAGTGTTGCCCAACTTAAGCGGCAGCACTCGGCCACGGCCTCCCTCGTCCGCCTATTTAAACCCCTCACCGCGGCCTTTTGAGCACCCCCATCGCCCTTGACTCACTCCTAGACCCCTCCCTAGCCTCTCATTCGAGCTCGAGGAGCTCCTCTGCCCTGCCATTGCCGCTGGCCTCCTCCTCTTAAATTCGGTCAAGCCGAGCTCCCTCTCCTCCTTCTACCACCACTAGCACACCACCTAGTCCCTTACGAGCCTCACCATATACTCCGTTCCTCGCCGGACACACCGTAGCTCCAACCCCGTCCACACCCGAAGCTCTCGTCCGCCGGTGTCGAAGCCGCCGTTGAGTCGGTCCACCCCGACGACCGTGGATGGGACCACTCGATGCGTCGCTCGACGCTGAGCAGTTCCATTGGCGGAGTATCGCCGGAGGTGCCCTGTAGCTCCGGCAGGCCTCGTCGGGGTCGGCTCTTCTCTGGCTAGGCACGGGCGAGAGGAAGGAGATGACACCGCGGACGTCAGCTCACCAGTGGGCCCCGCGACCCCACCTGCCAGCTGCACAGGGGGTTGACCCGGCTAAGCTGACGGGGATAAGTGGACGCGGGATTTTCCTGTGTGCGCTTTCCCCTTACAAAAGCGTACTCTGGTCTTCTTCGGGCCAAAATACGTTTTCCATTCTGGAAAACATATTTTCTAAGAAGACGCTTTCCGTTTTTCCGGCCGAGGGCCTGTTTGTGAAGATTTTCTCATAGATAGGTCCATGGCAGCAAAACTATCACAACTTTTTGCTCGTAACTCCAAATGAGGTGATTCTAAAGCCCACTTCTTCGTCTCGTCGAGGCCGTTCTATTGGTCACATTTTCACTATGTTTTAACATTCTGAAAATGACCATTATGCCCTTGCCCCTATTCCAGCGATTCGTTCCGCGAGTTTCTCGCACTTCTTCCCGATGAATCCCTCCACCCCAAACAAGCCACACCCTCCATTTGCATGATTGCAATGCGGTGACACTGTTTAAATTATTTGAACTTGTTTAAAATATTGTTTTAGCTACTTGTGAATTGTTCATGGCATTTCTCAGAGTACTATTTTGATCTTGCTATTGTAATGATATTGCTTGGAGTTCTAGGACTAATATTTAGCAGCTACGTGGATGGCATGTTTCCATTGGATTATTAGTGGCCCATGTTATGATTATTTTTATGTTGGTATCTGGTATTATATTTTGGATTAGTACTTTGAATGTCATGCTGCCTTTGGATTATTAGTGGCTAGAATTATTTTCATCATGATGCTAGTTGATATTATTTTTTGGAGTATGATTTAGTAGATGACGCTTGCATGTGGATATTAGCTAGATAGCTTGTTCTTGATATTTGAGTAGTAGTAGTATTGTTCTTGGATTCATCATGATCGTAGAGTTATGCTATCCTCGGAGTATATTGATATGACTTGGATTGCCGTTGGATAGATGATGTGGGAGTATCAGTTATCATTGTTAGGGTTTGGGGATAAATTCCATCATCAAGTTGGTCAGGTGCCACTGAAATGGGCTTTTCCCAGTGCAACCACATTTGCCTTTTATGGGGAGGCCCTAATGCGGTCTGTTGTCATGCCTCTCGTGGGTGCCTCCAACGAGGGAAGGTTATGGGTGCGCGCTACCCTGATAAGGTCGGCGGACATAAGCTTTGTGTGCCCGTTGTTGTTGTTGTTGTTGTTGTTCTTGTTGTTGTTGTTGTTGTTGTTGTTGTTGTTGTTGTTGTTGTTGTTGTTGTTGTTGTTGTTGTTGTTGTTGTTGTTGTTGTTGTTGTTGTTGTTGTTGTTGTTGTTGTTGTTGTTGTTGTTGTACCCGGGTTGTCCCCGTTTGGGGCCGTTTTTCTTTTGCCATGACGGTGGCCGTTGATGCCTTTGGTAGGCATGGGGCCACCCATGACGGAGCCCAGAAGGGAGTTGGTCGGAGTGGCCGGGAGAGTGTCATGGCAGTAGATCGGTTTTTTCAGAACGCCATTGGTCCACCCGAATGGGAGTGTGAGGCCATGGGTTCTGTGGTGTGGGTAAAGTGCGCTACCTCTGTAGAGTGTGTGTGTTTAATCTATTGATAGCCACGTCCTTAGCCATGGGCATAAGTTCGTACTAGGTCACACCGTTCAATCAACACTCACATGATGGAATGATTATAGGTGATTTATATGTTGATATATTATGAGCAGTAACAGTCTGGCAGGATGTTGATGATGATATTGGATGATCTCAAGGATGATCATTCAGTTGTGATATGATCATGAGGTGAGCATGTGGATGATTTGATCACGAGATGATCAAGTGGATCACGAGGTAATCAAGATGGTATATTGCTTGGCCGGATAGCCAAGAGTGAGATGGTTATTGAGATCTGAGATGGTGGTTTATCAGTATTGTAGTAGTTTCATATCATGCTTAGTAGTTGCTTTCAATCATAGTAGTTGTTAATTAACCTGCTTAATGCTATGTTGTTGTCTTGCCTTGATGCTTTTGGTTGTTGTGAGCTTGCAATTACATTCAATGTGCTGACCTGGCGTGTCATGCCAGATTGTAGGTGATGCCATGATTGATTGATTGCTTGTCGAGGTTTCCGTGCATGCGAGCTAGATCATGTCCTTACCCCTAAGCAGGTCCATAGGCGGAGCATCGCCAGAGGTGCCCTGTAGCTCCGGCATGCCTCGTCGGGACCGGCTCTACTCCTACCAGGCACAGGCGAGAGGAAGGAGATGACGCTGCCGACGCCAGCTCACCAGTGGGCCCCGCGACCCCACCCGTCATCCGCACACGGGGTTGAACCGGCTAAGCTGACGTGGATAAGTGGATGCGGGATTGGCTTGTGTGCGCTTTCCCCTTACGAAAGCATACTCTGGTCTTCTTCGGGCCAAAATGCGTTTTGCATTCTGGGAAACATATTTTCTAAGAAGGCGCTTTCAGTTTTTCCGACTGAGTACCTGTTTGTGAAGATTTATTCACAAATAGGTCCCTGGCAGAAAAACGATCACAACTTTTTGCTCGTAACTCCAAATGAGGTGATTTCAAAGCCCATTTCTTCGTCTCGTCGATCCCATTCTGTTGGTCACAATTTCACTATGTTTCAATATTCTGAAAATGACCATTATGCCCTTGACCCTATTCAGCCCCCATCGAGGGAGAACGTTTTCCGGCGATTCATTCCGCGAGTTTATCGCACTTCTTCCCGATGAATCCCTCCACCCCAGGAAAGCCACACCCTCCATTTGCATGATTGTGATGCAGTGACATGGTTTAAATTATTTGAACTTGTTTAAAATATTGTTTTAGCTACTTGTGAATTATTCATGGCATTTCTCAGAGTATTATTTTGATCTTGCTATTGCCATGATATTGCTTGGAGTTCTAGGACTAATATCTTGCAGCTACGTGGATAACATGTTGCCATTGGATTATTAGTGGCCCATGTTATGATTATTTTCATGTTGGTATCTGGTATTATATTTTCGAGTAGTACTTTGAATGTCATGCTGCATTTGGATTATTAGTGGCTAGAATTATTTTCATCATGATCTAGTTGATATTATGTTTCGGAGTATGATTTACTAGATGATGCTTGCATGTGGATATTAGCTATATAGCTTGTTCTTGATATTTGAGTAGTAGTAGTAGTATCGTTCTTGGATTCATCATGATCGTAGAGTCATTCTATCCTCGTGGTATATTGATATGACTTGGATTACCGCTGGATAGATGATGTCGGAGTATCAGTTATCATTGTTTGGTTTTGGGGATAAATTTCGTCATTAAGCTGGTCAGGTGCCACTGAAACGGGCTTTTTCCAGTGCAACCACATTTGACTTTTATGGGGAGGCCATAATGCGGTCTGTTGTCATGCCTCTCGCCGGTGCCTCCAACGAGGGAAGGTTATGGGCGCGCTCTACCCTGATCAGGTGTGCGGACATAAGCCTTGTGTGCCTGTTGTTGTTGTTGTTGTTGTTGTTGTTGTATTAGTTGTTGTTGTTGTACCTGGGTTGTCCCCATTTGGGACCGTTTTTGTTTTGCCACGATAGTGGTCGTTGATGCCTTTGGTAGGCACGGGGCCACCCATGGCTAAGCCCAGAGGGGAGTTGGTCGGAGTGGCCGGGAGAGTGTCGTGGCACTAGATCGGTTTTGTCGGAACACCATTGGTCCACCCGAATGGGAGTGTGAGGCCATGGGTTCTATGGTGTGGGTAAAGTGCGCTACCTCTGCAGTGTTTGTATGTGTATGTGTGTGTGTTTAATCCATTGATGGCCGCGTCCTCGGTCATGGGCATAAGTTCGTACTAGGTCACACCGTTTGATCAACACTTACATGACAGAATGACTTATAGGTGATTTATGTGTTGATATATTGTGAGCAGTAACAGTTCGGCGGGATGTTGATGATGATATTGGATGATCTCAAGGATGATGATTCAGTTGTGATATGATCACGAGGTAAGCATGTGGATGATTTGATCACGAGATGATCAGGTGGATCACGAGGTGATCGAGATGGTATATTGCTTGGCCGGATAGCCAAGAGTGAGATGGTTATTGAGATCTGAGATGGTTGTTTATCAGTATCGTAGTAGTTTCATATCACGCTTAGTAGTTGCTTTCATATCATAGTAGTTGTTAATTAACCTGCTTAATGCTATGTTATTGTCTTGCCTTGATGCTTTTGGTTGTTGTGAGCTTGCAAGTACATTCAATGTATTGACATGGCGTGTCATGCCAGATTACAGGTGATGCCACGATTGATTGATTGCTTGTCGAGTTTTCCGTGCGTGCGAGCTAGATCGTGTCCTAGCCAGAGTCCCTATGGAGTGGAGTTCAACACCTTCATCGTTGTTCCACTGCTAGATGTATTCCGCTGCTACGAGTTGTTCCGCTACTAGCATGGATCAAGTGTGGTATCGCAGGTGTAGTGTCTCTATGCTGATGTGATCCTTTGTAACATCTGACACTTGTATCATCATCCTTTGTAATAAGAGTCGATTTGTTCTATGTCAAGCAGTGTCGTATTCTAGAAGACTTCATCTCGATCTTTGGGCTGGAATATGGGGTGTTCTAGTTTCTCTGAGCCGGGGTGCCACAGGATGAAGGAATAAGGAGTAAGAAGAGCCTAAGGTAGGAGATGCCCCGGCATCCCAAGCTATTATCCAAAAGAGAGCAAGCAACTAAGCTTGGGGATTCCCCCGAGTGGTATCCCCTCTTTCTTCTAATAACCATTGGTATTTTACTCGAAGCTCTATTTTTATTCGTCACATACTATGTGTTTTGCTTGGAGTGTCTTGTATAATATGAGTCTTTGCTTGTTTTATTTTATGTTTTAAGTCTTGATTCCTTGCTGGAAACACCTATTTGAGAGAGCCAAAAATTATGTCATGACTTGCTAAAATTGCTCTCTATGCTTCACTTAAATTTTTTATGAGCTATGGACTTGCTCTAGTGCTTCACTTATATATTTTTGAGCACGATGTGCTTAGTATTTTTGAAGAAGTGCTCTCTTGCTTCACTTAGATTTATTTGAGAGTGAGTAAAATTTTCAAGAAATTATCTCTTGCTTCACTTAAATTAATTTGAGAGAAAGAAAAATTATGCTCATGATCTTCACTTATATTTGTTTGAGCTTAGGAAAAGCAACACATGAAAATTAGTCCCAAAGTGATAGATATCCAAGAAGGATATAGTAAAAACTTTCATGAAGATCATTGGACAAAATAAACTTGATTCTTAGTAATAGTTTTGAGATATGATGATGTGATATGTAAGTCATGTTGATGAGTAATTATGCTTTACTAAGAATGTTGGTGTTAAGGTTCGTGATTCCCTATGCAAGCACGAAAGTCAATAATTGTGCAATGAAATTATATCCTACTTGTGGCACATTATTCAGTTTTAATTATGCTTAATGCTCGCTTATGAGATTACTCGTTTCTCGGTTGGTCGTTTCTCAATCTTTTGCTAGCCTTCATTTTGCACTAAGTATGATCACTACTTGTGCATCCAAAAACCTTTAAACCAGTTTTGCCACATGAGTCCACTATATCTACCTATATGTGGTATTATTTTGCCATTCTAAGAAAATTTGTATGTGACATCTCTAATTTTCAAAATAAACTTCTCTTTTGTGTGTTCGTTTTGCTCGCAAAGCGGTGAGGGGTGGCTAATATTTTCCATGCTAGATTTGTTATTCTCACGATGAGTGTTTATTCACTTGTCATTGCATGAGAGTAAGGCAAAGGTATTAGGGATGGCTAGTCCTGAAATTAAAAATGAATTTACTTTATGTTGTCAAATAATAAATTCCTTGGAAAGTGTTGGTATGGAAGGCACCCGTGGATACGGTTAGCCACGGAAAGTGAAAGTATGGTGGAAAAAGGAATAAACTTTATTTTTTGTTTGGGAACCGCCTATGACATATCTAGCATGGAAAGTGTTGGGAACTATAAGTCATTTTCGTTGGTGGGAAGGACACACCTCCCAAAATATTTTTGTCTCTAAGTTTTTAGCGTTGAGCTCTGGCACCTCTACAAATCCCTACTTCCCTCTGCGAAGGGCCTTTCTTTTACTTTATGCAATTTTTTTTGAATTTGAGTCTCCATCTTCTCTTATAAAAGCACCAATTAGGAGGCACTATGATCGTACTTGAGCAGTGGGTGTAGTTAATATGCGAGTGTGTTTCATGAATGGATCAATGATTGAGCATGATGGGCTAGGGATAGCTTGTTTTAGCGTTGATATTTTGAATTTCATGGTTACTTGTTGATATGCTTGAGTATTTAAGTTATCATGTCAAAACTGGAGTATTGCTTTGAACAATATAAAATTCCAAATGTCCATGCTATAAAGAAAAGAAATATGATATGACATGTTAGGCAGCATTCCACATCAAAAATTATATTTTTATCACTTACCTACTCAAGGACGAGTAGGAGTTAAGCTTGGGGATGCTGATACATCTCCAACATATCTATAATTTTTGATTGTTCCATGTTGTTATATTATCAATCTTGGATGTTTTATGATCATTTTATAGTAATTTTATATCATTTTTTGGTACTAACCTATTGACATAGTGCCAAGTGCCAGTTGCTGTTTTTTGCATGTTTCTTACATCGCAGAAAATCAATACCAAATGGAGTCCAAATGCGATGAAACTTTACGGGATTTTTTATGGAACAGAAGACACCTAATGGGCAAAGGCTGTGCCTAGGGGGTGCTCCGAGGAGAGCACAACCCACCAGGGCGCGCTAGGAGGCCCAGACGCGCCCTGGTGGGTTGTGCCCACCTCGGGTGCCCCCGGACCGCATCTTTGCTGTATAAATACAACAATATTCCAGAAACCCTAGGCTAGTCACCTAAAATCATTTTTAGCTGCCACAGAGTCCAGAACCACCAGATCCATTCTAGACACCATCACGGATGGGGTTCACCACCTCCATTGGTGCCTCTTCGATGATGCATGAGTAGTTCTTTGTAAACCTTCGGGTCCGTAGTTAGTAGCTAGGTGGCTTCCTCTCTCTCGTTTGATTCTCAATACAATGGTCTCTTGGAGATCCATATGATGTAACTCTTTTTGCAGTGTGTTTGTTGGGATCGGGTGAACTTTGAGTTTATGATTAGATCTATCTTTTTGTATCCATGAAAGTATTTGAGTTTCTTTGATCTCTTTTATGCATGATTTCTTATAGCCTCGTATTTATTCTCCGATATTTGGGTTTTGTTTGGCCAACTTGATCTATTTATATTGCAATGGGAAGAGGTGCTTTGTAGTGGGTTCGATCTTACGGTGCTTGATCCCAGTGACAGAAGGGGAACCGACACGTATGTATCGTTGCTACTAAGGATAAAACAATGGGGTCTATCTCTACATAGATATATCTTGTCTACATCATGTCACCGTTCTTATTGCATTACTCCATTTCTCCATGAACTTAATACACTAGATGCATGTTGGATAGTAGTCGATGTGTGGAGTAATAGTAGTAGATGTAGGCAGGAGTCGGTCTACTGATCTTGGACATGATGCCTATGTAATGATCATTGCCTGGATATCATCATGATTATTTGAAGTTATATCAATTGCCCAATAGTAATTCATTTACCCACCGTTTGATACTTTTTCTTGAGAGAAGCCACTAGTGAAACCTATGGCCCCCGGGTCTCTTTCTCATATTATTTGCCTTTGCGATCTATTTTCCCTTGCTTTTATTTTCAGATCTATTAAACCAAAAATACAAAAATACCTTGCTGCAATTCATTCTTATTTATTGTATTTGTTGTTCGATCTATCATTCTACTACTATTTATTCACGTCCGTTTGCCTATCTTGAGGTGCCGCTACCCGAAAGGGATTGACAACCCCTTTTACATGCCGGGTGGCGAGTAGTTGTTATTTGTGTGTAGGTGTTGTTTACATCGTGTTGCTTGGTTCTCCTACTGGTTTGAGAACCTTGGTTTCACATCTGAGGGAAATACCTATCGCCGCTCTGCTGCATCATCCCTTCCTCTTTGGGGAAATACCGACGTAGCTTCAAGCGACATCAAGTTCTTTCCTGAGTTGTAAGGTATGAAGTTGAGTAAGACTCAAAACCCGACCACGGCAGAAGATAGAGAGGGAATGAAAGTCATTCCCTATGCCTCAGCCATAGGTTCTATAAAGTATGCCATGATGTATGCGAGACCAATTGTATACCTTGCCATGAGTTTGGTAAGGGGGTACAATAGTGATCTAGGAGTAGATCACTAGACAATGTCAAAATTATCCTTAAGTACCTAAAGAGGACTAAGGAAATATTTCTTGGTTATGGAGGTGATAAAGAGTTCGTCGTAAAGAGTTACGTTGATGCAAGCTTTGACACTAATCCAGATGACTCTGAGTCTCGATCTGGATACATATTGAAAGTGGGAGCAATTAGGTAGAGTAGCTCCGTGCAGAGCATTGTAGACATAGAAATTTGCAAAACACATACGGATCTGAATGTGGCAGACCCGTTGACTAAAACTCTCTCACAAGCAAAAAATGATCACACCTTAGTACTCTTCGGGTGTTAATCACATGGCGATGTGAACTAGATAACTAACTCTAGTAAACCCTCTGGGCGTTGGTCACATAGTGATGTGAACTATGGGTGTTAATCACATGGTGATGTAAACTAGATTATTGACTAGTGCAAGTGGGAGACTGAAGGAAATATGCCTTAGAGGCAATAATAAAGTTGTTATTTATATTCCTTATATTATGATTAATGTTTATTATTCATGCTAGAATTGTATTAACCAGAAACTTAGTACAAAACAGAGTGTGAATACATAGACAAAACAGAGTGTCCCTAGTATGCCTCTACTTTACTAGCTCGTTAATAAAGATAGTTAAGTTTCCTAACCATAGACATATGTTGTCATTTGATGAACGGGATCACATCATTAGAGAATGATGTGATGGACAAGACCCACCCGTTAGCTTAGCATAATGATCGTTAAGTTTTATTGCTATTGCTTTCTTCATGACTTATACATATTCCTCTGACTATGAGATTATGCAACTCCCGAATACCGTAGGAACACCTTGTGTGCTATCAAACATCACAATGTAACTGGGTGATTATAAAGATGCTCTACAGGTGTCTCCGAAGGTGTTTATTGGGTTGGCATAAATCAAGATTAGGATTTGTCATTCCGAGTATCGGAGAGGTATCTTTGGGCCCTCTTGGTAATGCACATCACTATAAGCCTTGCAAGCAATGTGAATAATGAGTTAGTTGCGGGATGATGTATTACAGAACAAGTAAAGAGACTTGCCATTGCGAGATATCCGCGGCCACCTATGGGACCGAGTGGCCCCTTGCTGGTTCGGCAGGGGGACGTTGCATTGCACAAAGAGTAGACCAGCGTACGGCAGCGCGGCAGAGAGAACACATCAATTTACCCAGGTTCGGGCCACCGCGGGGCGTAAGATCCTACTCCTGCTTTGGTGGATTGATGGTGGAATGAGCATGGTGATGCGTAGTACCCTTTCTCGGTAGGGTTCACCTCGGGGCCGCAGCGACTACGCCCGTATGGTGGCTTGGGTTCCTCAACTTGCCAACCCTGCTACAAGTGCCATGGGCTTCCTTTTTATAGATTTAGGGGTCACCACAATGGCAAAGTAGTCATTTCCACTGATATGATAGCGAAGAGTGCTATCATACCTAACTCTGCGGGTTGATAGGGCCATTAAATGTGTCGCTTGGTGTCACATCAATGGTCGCCCGGCAAGGCTTGCCGGGCTATCTTGCCAGCTCTGCGCCTGTTCCCTTGACACATCCCAGGATGGGTGTCATATGTAGGCTTCTTCTGTAGGAAATGGCTGCCATGTGGTGAATGGGTGCCACTTAATCGTCTTGCGGCTTGACACCGCACTTATTGATGATGTGGGTCGCACTTGAGTGGTTGATGGGGTGGTTCTGCCCCCGCGAGCCCGGTAGACCTTGCCGGGGTCCCTCGGTTGCCTGCTCCTTGCGGTGGCCTTGTCCCTTGCAGTGCTCACCTGACCGGCAAGGGAGGCCCTTCTCTTGCTGATATCTTGCTCTTCTGGCTCGTTCTTGGTCTCTCTGGACTGCGTGTTGGTTCTTCAAATCTCCTGGTCCTTCAGTCACTGACTTGGGTTGGTGCTTCAATCTTGATCTCATGCCTATGCACAGTCTGGGCAACAGACCTAGGGTTTGTTGCACTGATAGAAGCCCTTGGGCCTACCTCGAACGCACTGCTGAGCATCATCGGGGTATGGCCTAATAAGTGCACATGCAAGGTTGCTGAAGGGGTTGGCCCCTTGAGTTTTCCGTTGCTGCTTCATCAGCCTTGATTCCGGGCCAGTTTCTGGTTTTCCCATGCATGGTGTAAAGCCAATTGTGGTGGGGCCGCTCCAGTGATGGCCCATGAATGACTTTAACGCATGGGGTAGAAACTGCCAATTTACTCTTCCCACAACGCGCCCTTATCCTTAGCCACGTATGCGGCATGCATCGCACGGGGTAGGTAACAGAGGTGTGTGGCGCGGGAGAGTACCTTGGGAAGGGCCTGCCGTCTTGAATTGGCGGAGGAGGGTGGTGATCACCCGTGGATGGAGCAGGTGCCCTTCCCCGCTGCACTATAAAAGGGAGGGGCGGAGGAGGGTAGAGCCATCCATCTTTGCATCCTCCTTCTTCTTCCCTTGTTCTCTACTGGTCATGTTGGAGAAGGAAGCCTGGGCCAACCCCCCGGCTCTAGCTTGGGGAATTTGTTTCCTCATGCCAGTGCTGATGCTTGGGGAGTGAGCCTGGTCCTTGGCGTGGTGAGTCTTTTGGTATCTTCGAGGCTCGCCTGAGAGGAGGGTCGGATATTACCGGCAATCCCAGCACTGCCCCTCGCGGAGGTCTTGGGGCTGACGTCGACGAGGGGCGTGTCTTCTTGCCCGCCAAGGTGGGGCGCGGTGCGGCTCGAGCCCCCTTTGTAGCGGAGCCGGGGGTTGTTGCCAAAGAAGATGCCCCCTCCTAGTCCGCCAAAGCGACGGTAGCACTGCATGTCCATTGTGGGCAATGCCGCTACCATTTCTGCCTTTTAGGAGGGGTGACGGGCCATGCTCGTCACCTTGTGCAGCTCCTGGGTGCTCGCCACCCGCGGATCACAGTGGGTGACCTCCCCGCCGGTCCCTTTGTCGCCCCTTTCTCCATGCGCTCTTTTTATTCTCCTTTCCCTCCTGTTCCAATATCCTGGGGAGGAGGAGCAAAGAAACGAAAAGAGGGGTTACAAGGTACTTATCCTTTTCCAATCTTAAACTTGTAGGCAATCGCTAAATTTTAATTCAAATAATTTAATCTCTTGAGTCCATCTTTGTGTTCTGTAATGCTTGTACTTGTATCTGCATGTCAATGAAAGAGATAAACCTTGCCGGGAACCCGTGCATGTATATGTCCATGCAGATGTGGAGTGCATCTTTACTGTAATTAAACGAGCTTTCCTCGGCAGGATATCCTGTCGGCGCACTTTTTGTCTGCTAGAGAACCATGTATGCTGGGGGACAGAATGTGGTGCCAGCCCCCCGCCCACTCCTTTTTTGCCAAGGGCCACTGCGACCATCCAGGACAAAGCAGCGTTCGATCCAAGGATGGGAGCACCCTGGTTCCAAGATAGCGGCGAGGTTTCTCTATGCACAAGTTATAGCTTACAGAACACTAATGGACAAGAGGTAAACTTATCTGTTTGGCTTGTCGGGGATCACTGTGCCGTGCAATCTTCTCGTCCCTTGTCGGAGTCAAGTTCACGGCAAGAACCTGCAAGTCCATGTAGATGAGAATGAATGGAGGATGCAATACTATCTATATGCATATGAAAATGCTCATGAAATGCTTATGTAGTGATTTGGGTGTGCTCGTGCATGCATGCGATCTTGACTGGGCCCCCCCACAGCGCTTCTTTATTTTCACTTGCACGGGGTCATCGCCCTGACTTTGTACAAGGGGTTACATGAAACTAAGGCAAGGCATGTACAAAAGGGTGGCTGCTGGGCAGTGCCCGACAGCCTTGCACCTTACGGGTAGTACTTACAGAGATGCTCACTATTCCATGAGTTTTCCAACTGTGTGCCATCCCCAGTTTCTAGACGGACTTCGCCAGGTCTGATGACTCGTACCACTTGGTAATGGCCTTCCCACTTTGGTGACAGCTTGTTTGTACCCTTAGCGGGCTAAACACGCCTAAGGACAATGTCACCTTCCTCAAAACACCAGGCATGAACCTTGCGGCTATGATAGCGACGTCGGGCTTGCTGGTAGCGTGTAGATGCGTAGTAGCCCGGAGACGGTTCTCCTCGAGTACCACAGCGTTGTCACGCTAGTGCTGATCTTGCGCTACTTCATCATACACAAGCACTCAAGGGGACCCGTAAATGAGTTCCGTGGGGATAATTGCTTCTTCCCAGTAGACTAGGGAGAAGGGAGTCTGCCCAGTAGCTCGGTTAGGTGTCGTTTCGAGGGACCAGAGAACTACCGACAGCTCCTCGATCCACCGCCTGCCTTGCTTTTGCAGCATATCAAAAGTTCGTGTCTTGGGTCCATGAAGCACTTCAGCGTTCGCCCTCTCAGCTTGTCCATTGCTCTTGGGGTGTGCCACAGAAGTGAATGAGATTTTGCATCCGAGGATATGAATATATTGCATGAAGGCGTGGCTCATGAACTGGGTGCCATTGTCAGTTATGATCCTTGCCGGAACTCCGCAATGACACACCAATCCTTTCAAGAACTTGATAGCTGACCGAGTAGTCACCTTTCTCATGGCAGTCACTTCCGGCCACTTTGTAAACTTGTCGATGGCAATGAATAAGAATTCAAAGCCCCCAATTGCTTGGGGGAAGGGGCTGAGGATATCGAGCCCCCAGACCAAAAATGGCCATGATAGAGGGATTGTATGAAGAGCTTGGGCAGGCAGGTGTATTTTCTTGGAATGGAACAAGCAGGCTTCACATTTTGTGACTAACTCAACCACATCTTGGAGGGTTGTGGGCCAATAGAATCCTTGCCGGATCCCAACTAATGCCCTTAATCCAATGTGGGAGATGCACATTCCTCTGTGAATCTCGGCCAACAGTTCCTTTCCATCCTCCCAGCAAACACACTTCAATTTCACATCGTTGGGCCTCCTTATGTATAGAGTGTCATCGCCAAACTGATACATACTGGCCCTCCCGGCTACTCTTTCAGCTTCATCTTGGTTGCCAGGGAGTTCTCCCATTTGGAGGAAGTGGACAATGTGCCTTGCCCAAGTTGGATCCTGAGGCTCGGCAACAAGGACTAGTGGCTCCTCCTCTGCTGCGGGAGCACCAGCCTCGTTCGCGGGGTCCATATGCCCGACTGGAGGGGGTGGTCTGGTAGGCTGTGAGGAGTTGTTTCTGGCAGGGTCTCTGGCAGGAGAGGATGGCTCTGCCGGGAGAGGCTTACCGTAGTCCAACTTTCTCCTCTTCCCGGCCATTGTGGATGGTGATACGATGGGTTGAGAGAGATGGAGAACAAAAGTTCCTAGTTCCATAGGAAGCTCACTTTCACAGGTGATTAGGTATGCTGTTTTCCGCACAGGGTATGTGCTCTGTTTGCAACCCGTCAAAGTGCTCCTCTAATCTCCTTACTTCCTCGACGTATGCTTCCATCAAGGGGCTTTGGTAATCCTTGTTGACTTGTCTCACCACAAGTTGTCAATCTCCTTGAATGATCAGCTTCTTAATTCCCAATTCCGCTGCAATCCTGAGCCCGGCAAGGAGCTCTTCATACTCTGCTATATTGTTGGTGGCTTCTTCCCGGGAAAAGTGCATCTGGACGACATACTTCAAGTGCTCACGGAGGGGGCAACAAGAAGCACGCCAGCTGAAAGTGCAATATTGCACTAAAGTGTTTTTGACATTGATGACAACTTCATTTGTGTTTCTAACCGCATGCTCTAAGTGTTAACAACCCTGATCAAACTAAAAGTGAAGCATGGATGGTTATTTTCCCTCTTATTGGAACAAGGAAAAGTGGGGCACTCAAGAAAAGAAGAGTACCTTAATGTTTTCTTATTTCTTGAGTCCTTAGGGCAGCCGCACTATTAAGAGGGGGTGTATCATAAAAACATCCGGGCAATCAACTTACCTTCTCACATTGATATGAAAATCCTAGTGCCAAGTCTCTGTTCAAGCCGAAACTTCCGGGGATGGCCGGAACTTCCGGGGACCAGAATGTCTGGGCGGGGTCTAGGAAGCTTTCGGGGTACCCAGAGAAACTGCACTTTTCGTGCGATCTCTCTGTGTAGCCCGGAACCTCGCCAGAACCTGGCCGGAACTTCCGTCTCCCGGAACTTCCAGGGCGGCCGGAACTTCCGGGTACCGGAACTTCCGTCCCCTGTGTCAGCAGCTTCCGGGGTACTACTGAGTGGTGCAAACCTTCTGTGTAGCCCGGAACCTGTCCAGAACTTGGACGGAACTTCCGGGGTCCGGAACTTCCGTCTGTTGCCGGAACTTCCGGGCTGCGCGGAAATCTGCCTCCAACGGCCAGATTTCATCCCCACCTATAAATAGTCTTTTTCTTCCTCACGAAGGGGTTGACGACTCCATTTCTCTCACCTCCATTTTCAGACCTCGATTTCTTGGAGATCTCCCTCCTTAGCCAACCAAAGCTCTTGATCTTTTGAGAAGCAAAGGAGAAGTGCTCGATCTACACATTCACCAAAGTGAAAGTTGATTCCCCCTTGTTTTTGTGGTGCATCTTGTTACTCTTGGAGGTTGGAGACTCCTAGGCGGTAGGAGTGCTCCGGCGAGAAATCGACCATTGTGATTTTCCCCGAAAAGTTTGTGAGGGTTTGGAGACCACCCCAAGGTCTACCACTAGTGGTTGAGAAACGCCTTCATGGTGTTGTCTCAAGGAGAGAATAGGGTGAGCCTTCGTGGCGTTGGTGTGCCTTCGTGGTAACATCCACCTCTCTAAACGGTGACGTAGCTTCCCTCCAAGGAAGTGAACATCGGCATACATCCTCGTCTCTCGGAGTTGCGGTTATCCCTAACCCTAACTCTCTACTTGTGGTTACTTGTCTTTTAGCACTTACTTATATCATCTTGTGCTTTCTTACTCATACATATATTTGTGTCACTTGTTTATCTTGCTTAGCTCATTAGTATCATACTTGCACTTATTAGGCTCACTTTCATTTTCCGCATTATTGCCTAAAATTGCTTAGTAACAATTAAAATCTGTAATTGTACCTATTCACCCCCCCTCTAGGTCCATCTCGATCCTTTCAATTGGTATCAGAGCCTCGTGCTCTATTCTTGTGGCTTAACCGCCCTAGAGCGAGATGAACCCCGATGGGACTCCCCGTGTTGTTGATCCGAAGGATAAAGGCGAGGCTTCTTCTGAAGTTAAGTCCTTTACTTCTGAGGATCTAGAACGGGCCCTTGCTAAGCAAAAGGATGAGCATGATGCTTCTCTTGAGGCCTTGGTCCAAATGAGGATAGCCACGTTGTCCATGGTGCTTGCACCACTTTCGGGTGGTGTGGCTTCGAGGCCAACTGTGCCTACTCCGTCACTTGGTCAACAACCTCCTAGCAATGAACACTCCAGTGTTCCTTGGCTTTATGCAAGACCCCAAGTTGAGAAACCTAAATATAACCCTCAAGGCAAACCTCCTTTACTTGATGCCACTTCCAATTTTGCCTTGTCGAGAGTTCCTATGCAGGATCATCTTCGATATGGAAATGATGAGATGCTGGAGATCTTGGAGTATGGTTACCATGTGGTTGATCCAAAGAATCCTACACCAAGAGAAATTTATGACAAGAATCTCAATGACACTGCAACCATGTGTATAAGGAGAGGTATGGTTGAAAAGCAAAGGAGACCTTTCATACACATCACAAGTGCCAAGGAACTATGGGAAAGTATTATAAGATCCAAGACCGGTACCTCCACCCTCCGGAGTGCTCAATATGAAATTGCCAAGGGGCAATTGCAAAACTTTTGTATGGAGAAAGGTGAAACTCCCAATCAACTCCTTGAGCGCCTCATGACTCTCACCGCTGATATTGAGTCGTGTGAGTGTGACAAGACACAAGATGGATTCAACATGACTAAGCGATTCCTTGTGGACAAGTTGCTCCATGCTCTTGCTCCATATCACCATCAAATGGTATGGGACATAAGACAACACCATGCCTTCAAGGAAATGACTACAGATGACATCATATCCACTTTCCAACTATTTGAAGAGTCAAAGGCAAATGCTACAAAACATCTTGCCATGCACGGTACTCCATCGTCAAAGATCAATCTTGCATTGAAGGCTAAGCATGCATGTGAAGATGAGCAAAGTGAAGAAGAAGAAGATGATGATGATTATGAAGAAGATGGTGATGAAGTTGAATCCGATGAGGGCCCTTCATATGAAGACATGGCTCTCTTTGTCAAGAAGTTTAGAGTAGGAAAATTCAAGGGAAGATTTCAAAAGAAGAAAGTAAGAAAATGCTAGAACTGTGAAGAAACCAACCACTTCTCAAACGAGTGCCCGTATGAGAAGAGAGAAGACAAACCAAGGTTTCCCAAGACCTTTCCCAAGAATAAGTTGCCAAATCCTTTGAACTCCAAACTCAAGAAGAGAGATGGGAAAGCCATGGTTGCTCAAGAAGAATCAGATCCAGATGATGTTAGTGGTGTTGCCGGAGTTGCTCAAGATTCTCAAAACACATTGAGGCTAGTCAACAAGAGTGGTGAAGTTGTCACCTACAACTACATGAAGATTACAAGGGCAACGCTCACAAGTGCCTCATGGCGAAGGCCGTGGTAGAAGATGGAGAGGACCAACACTCTCCTGACAAGGTCAAGGTAACCCCACGATCAAACCCTCCTCTTTTCACTCCTCCTACTCTAGTGATGAGTATCTTGATGCGGAGGATAGTTATGAGGATGATGATATAAATGATCCTATGCTTGCTAAATTAAATAAGTTCATGTGCTCCCTTAAAGGAAAGAAGCTCACTATGTTTCGTATGCTTATGGAGATGGTGAGTAAGCACACCATTTCCATTAAGGAACTCGAAACCCTCGTCACCGAGGAAAAGGAAAAATATGAAATCCTTGAGCAGAAAGTCCAATATGAGGAAGCACGCAATGATGAACTATGCTTAAAAATTGGTGCAAACATTGATGTTCATACTAGAGATCTTGCCTCCTTGAAAAAGGCTATCAACTCTTGCGAAGAGTTGATGAATGATAAAAGTAAGCTTGTAAAGTCTAATGCTTCTCTCTCTAAGGATTGTGAGCTCCTATCCGTGGCCCTCAAGACCAAGGAAGAAGAGATCACCCTCCTTACAAAGAGTTTTGAGACACTCAAGCTTACTTATCTTGAAACTCTAGCCAAGGCTTACTCTTCTCCTATTATCAATGTTGATGCTTGTACTACTAACTCTAGTAGTGATCTAGCGTCTATTCTTGAGGAGAATCGCTTTCTCAAAGCTCAAATTGAGAAAGGACTCATGACATGTGCTCAAGGGCAAAAGAACCTTAATGAAGTGTTGAGCCAACACAATGAGGTGTTTGCCAAAGAGGGACTCGGGTTTGACCCAAGCACAAGCAAGAAGAAGACGTCCTCTCAAAAGTGCACCACTCCTCTAAAAGAAACTTTTGTACGAGAAGGGCACAAGGAGAAAGGTAAGGTTGTTAGTGGGAAGGCCACAAGGGGCATGCCTACTCTCAACAAGCCAAAAGTGTTTATGCCTCCATCCTATGTTCTTCGTGAGACTAAGGATGGAGAAGTTTTTGCTAAATTTGTTGGTCCTCGAAATGCATTTCGGTTTTATGCTATTTGGGTCCCTAAGACCCTTGTGACTAACCTGAGAGGTCCCATTGCAAAATGGGTGCCTCTAACCAAGCCATAATTGTGTGTAGGTCGCTTTCTCCGGTGGAGTAAAATGGGTGATTGACAGTGGATGTACCAATCATATGACCGGAGATAGCAAGTTGCTCTACGATTTCATGGAAGCTATTCAACCATTTATGAGCATTATGTTTGGTGGAGGTTCAAAAGGACAGGTACTCGGATTGGGCAAAGTGGCCATCACAAATGACATGTCTCTTGCAAATGTGATGCTTGTCCAATCCCTCAAATACCATTTGCTTTCTGTTCGCCAATTGGCTTCTGTTGGTTATGATACACTCTTTGGACTAACAGATGTGAAAGTCTTTAAGATAGATACTCTCGAAGTGGCCTTTGTTGGAGAGTTGGATGGCAACCTTTACATGGTAGATTTCTTGAAAGAGAGCACATTCCATGCAACCTGTCTAATGGCCAAGGCCAACAAGGGGTGGCTATGGCATCGCCGGCTAGCCCATGTCGGCATGAGAAATCTTCAAGATCTCTTAAAGGGTAATCACATCCTTGGACTAACAAATGTCTCTTTTGAGAAAGATCGTGTGTGTAGTGCATGCATAGCTGGGAAGCAACATCAATCAAAGCACCCACCCAAGAATATTGTGTCTACTTCAAGGCCTTTGGAGCTCCTTCATGTGGATCTTTTTGGGCCTCCTTCATGGGATAGTCTTGGTGGGAAAAAGTATGGACTTGTCATTGTGGATGATTACTCAAGATATACATGGGTCTTCTTCCTCAAGTCCAAGGACGAGACGAAGATCACCTTCATTGATTTTGCCAAGCAAGCACAACGCAAGTTTGACAAAGAAATCATGGCAATAAGAAGTGATAATGGATCTGAGTTCAAGAACTACACCTTGGAAGAGTTCCTTAGTGATGAAGGGATTGAACATCAATATTCAGCTCCATACACTCCCCAACAAAATGGTGTTGCAGAAAGGAAGAATCACACTCTTGTGGAGATGGAAAGGTCCATGTTGGATGAATACAAGTCGCCACATAGTTTTTGGGCCGAGGCCGTCAACACTGCATGTCATGCATCAAACCGGCTCTTCCTCCGCACGATATTGGAAAAGACTCCATATGAGCTCCTAACCGGGAACAAGCCTAACGTCAAGTACTTTCGTGTATTTGGGTGTAAATGCTTCATCCTCAACAAAAGAGAGCGGTTAGGAAAATTTCAATCTAAAACCATTGAGGGCATATTTGTTGGCTATGGATCAAACTCTCACGACTATAGAGTCTACAAAAAATCCAATGGATGTGTTGTAGAAACTTGTGACGTGGTGTTTGATGAATTTAATAGCTCGCATGGGGAGCAAGTTGATCTAAGTGATGTAGGTGAAGAAGATTCGTCTCAAGATATTTTGACCATGGTGTTGGTGCACTTCTTCCAATGGAACAAGAACCTCATGATGATGAAGAAGAAGATGAAAGCCTCACACATCATCAAACAACTTCAACACCCATACCACCACAAGCCCCTATTACTCAACAATGCCCATAGTTCAAGTACAAGATGATGATCAAGCTCCTCTTCATGTTAATCATCAAGAACAAGATCATCCTCAAGGGCAAGAACAAGAAAGTGCAATCATTGACAATGAACCTCAACAAATGCAAGAAGAAGAAGAAGATTTTCCAACACACATTAATGATCCATATGTAGAGGACGTGGATGATGGACATGAAGTTGAACCTCGCGAAACCTTAACCTCCATCATGCCTCGAGTGGCCAGTCGTGTTGATGTTGATAAGATCCTCACCGGCATATCGGAAGGTAGAGTCACTCGTAAACAATTGACAAACTTTTGTGCTCACTTCTCTTTTGTGTCTAGTGTTGAACCTCTCAAGGTACAAGATGCGTTGATAGACAACGATTGGCTCATTGCTATGCAAGAAGAGTTGAATAGTTTTGAGCGCAATCAAGTGTGGTCATTAGTCAAGAGGCCAACTACGGAACACAACGTCATTGGTACAAAGTGGATTTTCAAGAACAAGCAAGATGAGAATGGTGTAATCATCCGCAACAAGGCAAGGTTAGTGGCACAAGGGTACTCACAAGTTGAAGGTTTGGACTTTGGTGAGACCTTTGCCCCGTTGCCCGTCTTGAATCCATTCGCATCTTACTTGCTTATGCTGCTTTCAATGGCTTTACATTACATCAAATGGATGTGAAGAGTGCTTTCCTTAACGGCCCTCTACAAGAAGAAGTATATGTATCACAACCACCTGGGTTCGTTGACCCCGATCACAAAGACTATGTGTATAAACTTCATAAGGCTTTGTATGGCCTCAAACAAGCACCTCGTGCTTGGTATGATCATCTTAAGAAGTTTTTACTCGATGATGGCTTTGTGAGAGGGGTGATTGATCCCACTCTTTTTACTAAGAGGGACAAAGGTGATTTGATCTTATGCCAAATATATGTAGATGATATCATTTTTGGTTCTCCTAACAATTATTTATGCAAGAAGTTTGCGGCATCAATGACCAAGAATTTTGAAATGTCACTCAATGCGGATTTGAAGTTCTTCCTCGGATTTCAAATTCAACAATTTCAAGAAGGAATTTTCTTGTCTCAAGCAAAATACCTCAAGGATATCCTAGCAAAATTTGGCATGACTGATGCTAGCCCATGTAAGACACCCATGCCAACCAAAATTGTACTCACTGAAGACTCAAACGGTATCCCTTTCGACCCATCTAAATACCGCTCTATGATTGGTTCATTGCTTTATCTTTGTGCATCTAGAC
The DNA here is from genome assembly GCF_018294505.1 of Triticum aestivum. Taxonomy (NCBI): domain Eukaryota; kingdom Viridiplantae; phylum Streptophyta; class Magnoliopsida; order Poales; family Poaceae; genus Triticum; species Triticum aestivum. Next base: position 204,607,110 of record NC_057794.1, read on the forward strand.
TAGACATCATGTTTAGTGTATGCATGTGTGCTAGATTTCAAGCTTCCCCTAGGGAAAGCCATCATAAGGCGGTTAAGCATATTCTTAGATACCTTGTTCACACCCCAAAGTTGGGTCTATGGTACCCCAAGGATGCTAAGTTTGATCTCATTGGGTACACGGATGCGGATTGGGCTGGAGACAAAGTGGATCATAAATCCACCTCCGGTGCATGTCAATTTCTTGGACGCTCCTTGGTAAGTTGGTCCTCGAAGAAGCAAAACTGTGTTGCTCTCTCCACCGCTGAAGCTGAATATATTGCAACCGCCAGTTGTGCAACTCAGTTACTATGGATGAGGCAAACCTTGAAGGATTATGGTATCACCTATAGACATGTGCCTCTTCTATGTGATAATGAAAGTGCCATTAATATTGCTGAGAACCCCAAAGATCATACCCGCACCAAGCACATTGACATTAGGTACCACTTCTTGAGAGATCATGTGGAGAAGGGTGATATTGACATTGCTCATGTTGGCACAGATATGCAACTTGCAGATATTTTCACCAAGCCATTGTATGAAGCAAGGTTCTGTCAACTTAGGCGTGAACTTGGTATCTTGGAGCTTGACAATATTATGTGAAATCTAGTACCCATTCATGCATTTTCATAATGTCGTGTCTAGATGTAGGCATGTCTTTAGGGGGAGACATTCAACCCATGAGTTATCTCACCCTATATGATGCACAAATAAATCAAACACTCTCAAAGTTACTATGTTCTCACTTTGTGACCTAGTACTTTAAATGATGGAGTTGTGTTGTTGGGCTCAAGGTTAAAATCTTCGCAGTACCAAGTCACACACACTCAAACATGGTGGACTCGTCCACCGCCCCTTCTTAGAGAGGCTGAACTTATTCTTCATTTCTACATTTCTTTTTCTGTGTGTTCGTCTGGTGTTTTTCTCTCTATTTGCGGGTTCTCGTTGTTGCTCTGGTATTTTGCCCCTAGCTCAGGTTCTACTCAAATCTCCCTCATCTCAAAACCATCTGATATTTATCTAGTGCACAAGCTTCAAATCATCCCCACATAAATGTTGATGTGGTGTGTGGAGTCTTGTGAGCTTTCGGACCCCTCCCCCTAGTTCTTAGGAGTTCAGAGAGACTGTCATCTCTCTGGATATCCCAGAACTTCCGGCCTTTCCCGGAAATTCCGGGCATCGCGGGTCGTGGGCACATATTATGGGCAGGGGATCTCAAAGGGGTTATTTCCCTTCTTCTCTGTTCCACTGCTCTCTCTCCCTGCGGCGCCCCTCAACCATCGCCGACTTCCGGGCGAGCTGTCGGCCCCCGGAACCTCTGGCCCCTTCTTCCCTTTCATCGTACTTGGAGGGGATCTGTCCTCTTCACCATCTCCATGGAGGAAGGTAACCTAAGCTTTCCTCTGCTCTCTATAAATTCCTAGGGATTGTAGGCTACGCTTATGGTTCTAGGCTAAACACAAACCTCACACTCTCAAGCCCTGCATCCACTTTAGATCTGCAGTGCTCCATGACTTCTTTTTTCTCATATTGATCGATCCATGTCAGTCCCCTGCCAAGATTCGGAAGGAACCCTGCGACCATGCTGGTGCCCGGAACTTCCGGGCAGGCCGGACCTTCCGGCCTCGCTAGGGTTTCCATGTTCAGGCTGGCCCGGTACTTCCATCGGCTAGAACTTCCGGTCTCCCCGGAACTTCCAGCCTCCGGAACTTCCGTCCACCCCGGAACTTCCGGCCTAAGCAGAGTTCTATCAAAATTTCGACTAGTGAGATTCTTTGATTTTTTTTAGGCTTGTGTACTTATTCTATCCCCATGCTATTCTCTATCTCTGTTAGCAGGAGGGTCCGGTTCGCGTGCTCACTCATCCAAGGTGTATGAACGGAAAACGAAATCTAGGGTCAAGAAGACAATGGCTGTTGTTTTAGGGCGTGAGAACATGTTTGACTGCCATCCTGAGGAAGATGCTGAGGCTGAAGACAGTGCATCCCCTCCTGCTGCACCCGCCCACTCCAAGAAGCGGAAGACCACTTCCAAGAAGGTAAAAGCACAAAACGTACAACCTCCTCCTCCTGAGCCAGTCACCATGAAGGAATTGCCCGCACCGGAGTGGATTGCTCTGCGTCGTGTCAATCCCTATCGTCACGATCGTGATCATGTGGCTGATTCCAAGTTTTGGACACTTTTCCAGCAACGCAACTATGAAGAGATTTTTTCTCAGTTCGTCAACAAGTGTGTCACTCAGAAGAGCATCAACACTGCTCACTTTGACAAGACTCCAACAAACTCTGTGTACTTTGAGGGGATCTAGAACATGTGTGTGAAGCTCAACCTCCTTCCACTCATGCGCTTTCAACATGATGTGTCTCCGCCTCTTGTGGCTCAATTCTATGCCACTGTGCATTTTGGGACAGATATGCAGCGCACTCTTACTTGGATGAGTGGTAATGAGAAGTTCTCTGCTCCGTTCTCCGTGCTGGCCGGTCTTTTGGGCTATGAGTATACTGACATTACTGCTGATCGTGGGTACAAGATTCACGACAAAGGGGTCTTCCAAGCTATTCACTTGGCTGATTTGTATCCTCCGTCCGGAAAGGTTGGATCTGTTGGTGATCTTCTGCCTTTCTATGACATCATGCACCGTATCTTTCGAGAGACCCTTGCAGTCAAGGTGGGTGACAAGAACAAGATTCGTGGCCACCTCATCAACCTTCTTCACTACACTTGTCATAACTCCGAGCAGGGCCCCATTGATGTGATGGACTTTATGTGGAATGAGATGTACAGTGTGGTAGTAAACCGCAAGGTTCCTATCTATGCTCCGTACATTACTGCTCTAATTGCTGAGGTTTCTCCTGATGCACTTGCGGGGCGGCGTCTGACTGGCCACTCGAGTGTTAACTTGCTTGTTAAGAAGGGCAAGGCAACTGCTCATGAGGGTGAAGATGAGGAGGAAGAGGAGCTACATGCTGGAAATCCACACCACTTTCAGCTTCGTCCCCGCTCACATACTTTTCATCGTGGGGAGCCTAGTGACTCCGGGTCCAAGAAGAGCAACAAAATTTGGCGTATTCTCAAGAACATGTTTTGTCTTCAGCAAGATATGCATAAGAAGCAGTGGGAGGAGCACAAGTCTAGGAAGGAGAGCATGAAGGCTCTTAAGGAAGGTATGCGTGCATCTGGTATGGACATTGCTCACGGCTCTGAGTCTAATGTGACTCCTTTTGAGAAATACCAGTCCCAGTTTGCTCGGTTTGATGTTGAAGCCGGTGATGAAGCCTCTTCTCACCGTCCTCCTTGCCCAGAATCTTCTGGAGAGTCGTCTGGTGACTCATGTGCATCCCTCTCCTAGGAGCTATTTGCGGATTCCTCCATCTTTCCTTTTTTCCATCTAGGTGACAACAGGGGGAGATGTTGTGATGCTTGATAGGGTCTTATCGTTTATCCTTGAACCTTTGTTTTTATTTGGGTCCTTGAACCTTTGTTCTTTATTTGCCTCCATTTGGATCTGAGCTTGCTATTTGAACCTATTTATGTTCTGTCAATTAATCTATCTGTGTGTGAGACACTTATGGCAAGGAGGTCACATGGCATATTCTATTTATTGTAAGAGATATCTATCAGGCTATGATTATATCTATATATGTACCCTCACTATGAAGAACAAAGGTTAGTAAAGTGTGCTATGTCTATATATCATTCTTCTGTGGGTATGCACAGTGATAGGGGGAGAATCCTCTAACCATGTCATCTCATTTCAAATGCAATCTTAAAATAAGGCATGGGTTGTGGGGGAGTACCTTCCTGTCATTAAAGTTGCTTAATTTCGTATATACTTTATGAGTTTACCCTCTCAAGCATTGTTGTCATCTATGTCAAAAAGGGGGAGATTGTAAGTGCAATATTGCACTAAAGTGTTTTTGACATTGATGACAACTTCATTTGTGTTTCTAATCGCATGCTCTAAGTGTTAACAGCCCTGATCAAACTAAAAGTGAAGCATGGATGGTTATTTTCCCTCTTATTGGAACAACGAAAAGCGGTGCACTCAAGAAAAGAAGAGTACCTTAATGTTTTCTTATTTCTTGAGTCCTTAGGGCAGCCGCACTATTAAGAGGGGGTGCATCATAAAAACATCCGGGGAATCAACTTACCTTCTCACGTTGATCTGAAAATCCTAGTGCCAAGTCTCTGTTCAGGCCAGAACTTCCGGGGATGGCCGGAACTTCCGGGGACCGGAATGTCCGGGCGGGGTCCGGGAAGCTTCCAGGGTACCCAGAGAAACTGCACTTTTCGTGCAATCTCTCTGTGTAGCCCGGAACCTGGCCGGAACTTCCGTCTCCCGGAGCTTCCGGGGCAGCCGGAACTTCCGGGCACCGGAACTTCCGTCCCCTGTGTCAGCAGCTTCCGGGGTACTACTGAGTGGTGCAAACCTTCTGTGTAGCCCGGAACCTGTCCGGAACTTGGCCGGAACTTCCATCTGTTGCCAGAACTTTCGGGCTGCGCGGAAATCTGCCTCCAACAGCCAGATTTCATGCCCACCTATATATAGTCTTCTTCTTCCTCATGAAGGGGTTGACGACTCCATTTCTCTCACCTCCATTTTCAGACCTCGATTTCTTGGAGATCTCCTTCCTTAGCCAACCAAAGCTCTTGATCTTTTGAGAAGCAAAGGAGAAGTGCTCGATCTACACATTCACCAAATTGAAAGTTGATTCCCCCTTGTTTTTGTGGTGCATCTTGTTACACTTGGAGGTTGGAGACTCCTAGGCGGTAGGAGTGCTCCGGCGAGAAATCGACCATTGTGATTTTCCCCGGAAAGTTGGTGAGGGTTTGGAGACCACCCCAAGGTCTACCACTAGTGGTTGAGAAATGCCTTCGTGGTGTTGTCTCAAGGAGAGAATAGGGTGAGCCTTCGTGACGTTGGTGTGCCTTCGTGGTAACATCCACCTCTCTAAACGGTGACGTAGCTTCCCTCCAAGGAAGTGAACATCGGCATACATCCTCGTCTCTCGGAGTTGCGGTTATCCCTAACCCTAACTCTCTACTTGTGGTTACTTGTCTTTTAGCACTTACTTATATCATCTTGTGCTTGCTTACTCATACATATATTTGTGTCACTTGTTTATCTTGCTTAGCTCATTAGTATCATACTTGCAATTGTTAGGCTCACTTTCATTTTCTGCATTATTGCCTAAAATTGCTTAGTTACAATTAAAATTTGTAATTGTACCTATCCACCCCCTCTAGGTCCATCTCGATCCTTTCACTAGCCTCTACACCTTGTAGGGAAAAAGCACCATCAAAATACATGATCCATTCTTGGGGTGATTCCTTGTCGGGGATGGTTGTCTCTGTCCCTTTGTCATTAGGGGTTGGCATCCATTTTGCAATAAACTCTGCCAATGCCCTGCTCTAAATAGTTGAAGTGCTCTCAAACGTCAAACTGAAGTTGGACAACTCCAAAGACCATTCCACTATTCTGCCAGTTGCCTCAGGGTTTCGAAGTATCCTTTGTAATGGAAAACGAGTAACAACCATGATCTCATGGGCTTGGAAGTAGTGGTGCAGTTTCCTTGAGGCCATAATAAGACCAAAGATCAACTTTTGCACACCAAAGTACCTTGATCTAGTCCCCTGTAACAAGGAGCTGACGAAGTACATTGGGCGCTTCACCACTTTCTTCCTTGCCGTGTCCCTAGGGTTGTTTTCGTTGCTGTGCTCACTACTGTCCTGATCCTTCTCTGACTGTACTGTTCTCTGTTCAGTTTCTGTCTCATCCACCTCTCGCTGCGCTACCAAGGCTGCACTGACCATCTGGTTGGTTGCCGCCAAGTATAGCAATAATGGTTCCTGGGGTTTGGGCGCAACCAAGGTGGTTATGGACAACAATAGGCTTTTAACTCTTGCAGAGCTGCATCTGCTTCTGCGGTCCACTTCATAGGTCATGCCTTTTTCAAAACCTTGAGGAACGGCAGGGCACACTCGGCAGACTTGGAGATGAATCTACTCAGTGCGGCAACGCGTCCCGTGAAGCGCCTCACATCCTTAACTGTCCTTGGCGCTTGGATCTGCTCAATGGCCTTGATCTTGTCGGGGTTGGCTTCGATACCCCGATGGGACACGAAGAACCCAAGTAGCTTGCCGGAGGGAACACCGAATACACACTCCTCCGGATTAAGCTTCAGATTGATCTTGCGCAGATTAGCAAATGCCTCTTCCAAATCCTGGATAAGGGTGGCCTTATCCTTGGTTTTGACCACGATATCATCCATATAGGCTTCTATATTTCTGTGCAACTGTGGCTCAAAACTGATCCAGACTGCCCTTGCAAAAGTGGACCTGATACTCTTTAATCCGAAGGGCAGGCGGACAAAGCAGTACGTACCACATGGTGTGACGAACGATGTCTTCTCTTCATCTTGCTTGGACATGAAGATCTGATGATATCCAGAGTATGCATCTAGAAAGGAGAGCCGATCACATCCCAAAGTAGAATCCACGATTTGGTCGATCCGCGGCAAGGGAAATGGGTCCTTCGGGCAAGCCTTGTTGAGATCTGTGAAATCAATGCAAAGCCTCCACTTCCCATTAGCCTTCCAGACCACTACTGGATTTGCTAACCATGTAGGATGCAATACTCCTCTGACCAAACTAGCTGCCACTAATTTCTTGATCTCTTCGGCAATGAACTGCTGCCTTTCCAAGGTCTGCTTCCGTACATTCTGGTTGACTGGTTGCGCATGTGGGTAGACAGCAAGGTGGTGCTCAATTACCTCCCTGGGAACACCGGGGATATCAAATGGTTGCCAAGCAGACACATCGATATTTGCCCGCAGGAAGGCAACGAGCACACTTTCCTATTTGTCATCGAGGGTGGCACTGATAGTGAAGGTACAATCAACGCCAGCCAGCCCTGCCTGGACCTTCTTCACTTGGGGTGCAGTAACCTTGGATCTCTTGCTGTTGGAACACTCCGACACGTCGTCAAAGGGTGATGTGCACTCGAAGGGGGCACGCTTCCCGGACTCCTTGCCGGAGGTCCTACAATCCCTCTTCTTTCCTTTGCTTTCCTTGTCGGGAACTGCCGTTACCGCCGCTTCCGCTGCTACTCCATGCCGATACATCTTGTCCACACAGATAATTGCATCCTTCTCATCAGATGGGATAGTGAGGACTGAGGGAGTCCTGCATTAGGGGGTCCCTGGGCATCCAGGCTATGTGATATTTGCTGGAGTAATGGGCCAAGAAGATACAAGATAGAAGGCCTTCCCCCGTGTACGGATGGGATTCTCCTTGGCGTGGATGGCAAGCTTGGCGTTCGGATGTGAAGATTCCTTTCTTTGTAAACCGACTTTGTACAACCCTAGGCCCCTCTGGTGTCTATATAAACCAGAGGGTTTAGTCCGTAGATGCAATCATAATCATACGAGCTAGACATCTAGGGTTTAGACATTATGATCTCGAGGTAGATCAACTCTTGTAATCCCTATCCTTCACTGATGAAGTAATGAATCATGAATTCCCAGAAGGGTTTATAGCCGTACACATTGAATCATATGACGGCACCACAGACCCCGCGGTATGGATAGAGGATTTCTTCCTCCACATTCACATGGCCCGCGGGGATGATCTACACGCCATCAAGTATCTCCCTCTAAAGCTCAAAGGGCCGGCTCGGCATTGGCTGAATAGCTTGCCAGCAAACTCCATCGGAAGCTGGGTGAACCTGGCAGACGCATTCTTGGACAACTTCTAGGGCACTTATGTGCGGCCACTGGATGCTGGCGATTTAAGTCACATAACACAGCAGCCCGGAGAGTCAGCCAGGAAATTCTGGACTCGATTCCTAATTAAAAAGAACCAAATTGTCGACTGTCCGAATGCTGAAGCCCTAGCGGCCTTTAAACATAATATCCGTGACGAGTGGCTCACCCGACATCTCGGCCAAGAGAAGCCAAAATCCATGGCAGGCCTCACGACACTCATGACCTACTTTTGCACGGGCGCTAGTTGGCCCGTAGCAACAACACAACAAGCAACCCTGGCACATTAGAAGCTAGAGATAGCAATGGCAAACCCCGACGCAACAAACACAAGCACCGCAAAAATGGTGGAAACACTAAAGATACGACAGTCAATGCTGGATTTAGGGGCTCTAAGTCCAGCCAGTGGAACGGGCCACTCGCAAATGACAATTTGGGTCCGTCCAGTCTGTACTGCATACTTGACCGCCCATGCCAAATACATGGCACCCCAGGAACACCAGCCAATCATACCAATAGAGAATGCTGGGTCTTCAAACAATCTGGCAGGTCAGGTGCCAAAAACAAAGATAAGGGGTCTCAAAGCGACGATGGCGACGAGGAGTCTAGATCACCGAGTACAGGAGGGCAAAAGAAATTTCCCCCGCAAATCCAAACGGTGAACGTGGTAAACGGCACCCACACTCCCAACCCGGACCAGACGCACACCCTGAGGGATGTCGCCTTAACGGAACCAGTCATCCCACAATATAAACTAGGGCCGATCACCTTCAACCGCACGGATCGTCCGTGTAACTCCAATCAGGGCAATCCAGCTACACTAGTCCTCGACCCAATAATTGACGGGTTCCACCTCACACGAGTCCTTATGGACGGAGGTAGCAGTCTAAACCTTCTCTACCAGGACACATTGCACAAGATGGGCATCAATCATTCGGTGATCAAGACCACTAAAACCACCTTCAGCAGTATTATACCAGGTGTGGAGGCCTACTTTACAGGCTCCATCGCCCTTGAGGTAGTCTTGGGATCACCAGACAATTACCGTGCCGAAGAGTTAATATTCGACATCGTCCCCTTTCGCAGTGATTATCAGGCACTGCTCGGACGAACCGCGTTCGCTCGATTCAATGCAGTACCACATTATGCCTACCGTAAGCTCAAGATGCCCGGTCTGCGTGGCGTCATCACGGTTAATAGCAAGGCCAAAATCTCCCTCGACACCAAGGAGTATACCGCTTCTTTAACAACAGAAGCTACAAGTGGCACCTTCCAACCTAACCTCAAGTCGACGGCCCGACTTCCGGATGCCGCCAAGGGACTTCGAACTACTTCGTGGCAGGATAGCCCGGCTCGTCCAGAGCTCAATTAAACACCTCGGCGAAAGCCAGGATAGGCCACATACCGCGGCTCAACCGCTCTGCGGCACACAAGCATTTCTTACATTTTGTTTGCAGGTTCAACTTTGCGCAGATCAGGACTGGCAATATGGAAGCAGCTCGAAAGCGCAAGGGAATCCTTAGATATTCCCGCAATGACCATCCGACTATACTCCGGATCCACACACAGGTTCTTCCCCCTGGTCTCAGCAGGTTCCACAGTCATATTTGTTTTTTACCACATTACTTGCACTCACATGCATCAACGTACTATTCAAATACAACATGTGGATTTATATAACGCTTATCTGTTGTTATTTCTTATTGAAATTCTTTTATCAAGTGGCATCCGTACACTGCGATATGCTTTAAATATGCCAGGGGCTTCGTTTTACCCATAATACGACAATAAAGTTCGAACACCTTCATGGAAGTTTGGCAACCCGAACTTATAGCATTATATGCATCAGCTCCGAATCATGTCTTGGGTCAACTGTTGGGATTGCCCGGCTCCCATGTTTTGCTGCCTTATGTTCCGCTATATCGGCTAAGGCGGCACAGGGAGAACTACTGTGATTGTGTCCCGGTTCTTCCGGACGAGCACCTCAGTAGAGAAAGCCAAAAACTAACTGTCATGATATGGCGAGAGCTGGTCAGCTGTTCGAGAGGTTGTAAAATCTTTAAGGATTTCTCCCGCATAATGCCATAACCAATGCAGCGTGCGATGGATCGGCTTTTCTTTCGATCATGTGCTTATATAGCCCCTCGTACAGTCTTCCGAACACCAGGGGCTGCGCCTACCTTCCTTTTATAAAGCTCCTATGGCTAAGTGGGAGTGATAAAGACCTATAGTCCGATTGCCTGGTTTGTTGTGCTGAACACCTCCTTCGGAGGACCCAAAAATGGGATAAAGAGTGATCAGGTTTATCCCGAACACCCCCGTACTTCCTACGTGGGGGCAGAAGCCAATGACTGGCCAACTCTCAGGTTTAATATATAAAACGGCCGCGCAGGAGGATAAACTTTTATATAATAGGCAACAAATAATAGAAATGACCTTGTTCAACATTACAAAGGACAACATGATTGTATTCATGGAAATATAATATCCTTGGTGCATTGCTCCGCCGCTAGGCAGGATTCTTTTAGGACACTTTCATAATATAATTCGGGCTTGCGGTGCTCCTTCCCCTCTGGCGGTCCCTCGGTCATCAGCTTTTTAGAATTCATCTTCCCCCAGTGCACCTTTGCACGGGCGAAGGCCATTCGCGCACCCTCTATACAGACCGACCGCTTGATGACGTCAAGTCGAGGGCAGGCACTCACAAGCCTCTTCACGAGCCTGAAGTAGCTGCCAGGAATCGGCTCGGCATGCCATAGCCGGATAATCAAATCCTTCATGGCTAGTTCGGCCGCCCTATGCAGTTCGATCAGCTGTTTCAGTTGGTCGGCAAAAGGCACCGGATAATTCAGTGGTAGATACTGTGACTAGAAGAGCTTATCCACAATGTTCCCTCCTTCGGCCCGGTAGAATTGGGCGGCATCCGAGATGATGCGGGATAGTTCCACAAATACCCTTGGAGAAATCCAAACTCAAAATTAGATACATGATTTTCTCCTCAAATACTTGCTTTACAGGGAAAAAAGCCTTACCCGCCGCGATTTTCCTCGCCTCTTGGATCTCCTGTAAGGCCCCTTGGGTTTCCCCCTGGGCATCGCGCACGGCCTGATGAGCCCTGGCGAGTTCGGGTTCTCTCTCTGTTAAACTCTGCTCCAAGGTCTCGCATTTCTTCACGGACTCTTGAAGCTCCTGCTCAGCTTCAATAACCCTGGCCTCGTGCTTCTCACGAAGAGCTTGCTCTGCGGCTGCCTTTTCCTCGGCCTCGGCAACAACCCTCCTTAGAGCCTCGACTTCGGTCATCGCCCCTGGCGCAAATAATGAAACATATGTTATCATACTGAGAATTTGTTCGCACTGAACGCGAACAAGGCTCGCGCATACCTTGCTTTTCCTCCAACTGCCTTTTCAACTGGCCAAGTTCTTCTTCAGCCCGCTCCAGACTTTGATTCAGTCCGGTGACCTCCGCAACATGAGAGGCAGTAGCCACAGCAGACGCCTGCTCATAAAAAAAGATAGATGTCATCAAGTGAGTCTTCCTGTGAACATAAAATTGATCCTCTGTCCGGTCCTTTCTTGACCGAACAGTGTATCAGGGGCTACTATCCATACTATGACACTCTCCCAAAACCTCATAAAACATACCGCAAAGCCGCTTATAAGGCTGATACAGGCTTCCTTCTGTCCACTCTAAGAAGACTAAATCTCCTTAATCACCGCACCCATCAGGGCACAATGTACATCGACGATGGAGGCGCTCTTCAGCGCCGCCAACAAAACATCCGGCACCTTTGGCTGGACAAAGATTGCCGGTGGAACAGGCATGCCCCCTCCAGCTGAAGGAGGCTGCCCGCCTAATTCTAGAGTCGTATTTGTCTCCATAATTGCATCCGGCCGGGAGTTGAATTCAAGATGGCTCCTGCTGTCGACTCCCATGGGAATCTTCCCCCCATGTCCTCAGCCCCCGAAGTTTGACCTCCAGGCGCCGCTTTCACGATCTCTTCCCCCCTCCTTGGCCGGGTCTTTCCGAGACGAAGCCTCAGTGTTATGCACATATTTGGGGGAAGGGGCCTTCGGGGGCGTCCCGCTTTCTATAGCACCCGAACTCAGCAAATCCTCTGATGAGGATCGTTCGTTACGGGACCTTGCCGGACAATAAAAAATTATAGCTCAGGTTAAAATATTATGCCATGATGAGTCTGGACGCATAAAAGTGTTCGGATTTTATACTCACGAGTTCACCAGGGGCTGGGCCCTGGGATCCCACACCAGGCTGCTGTTGGCGGCGGCAGTGGATGCTTCCGGAAGAGGAGCTTTTCCCCTTTTAGGCGACTCGGCCTCCAAGTGTATGGAGGCCGCCCTCTTCTTTCTTCCCCTCGATGGGGATTCGTCTTCCTCCTCGTCCTCGTCCACTTTAGAGGCAGAACGGACGTTGGATCCTTCGGATATTGTGTCCAAAGTACCGCGGCGACGAAGGCTGCCCCGGGTCTTTTTGACCTCCTTCTCGGTCTTCTTCTTCGGCGCCTTGTACGGCGTCGGGACCCACATCTTCATCAGAAGTGGGCCGGCCGGTTCTTCGGGTAATGGGGCCGGACAGTGGATCCGCCTCACCTTCTTCGTTCAGCCCTAGGAGGGTTGAGGAAAACACATTAAGCATTTCTGTAATGCCCTCGATGCGGCTATATCTCCCACGTGTCGAAGCACGACTTAGAGGCATAACCGCATTGACTGAAATGTCGCAAGTGAGGTAATCTTCACACGACCCATGTAATACATAAGGGACAGAGATACATAGTTGGCTTACAATTGCCACTTCACACAATACATGAATAAAACATTACATCATCCAGATACAATCAAGGTCCGACTACGGAACCAAAATAAAAGAAGACTACCCCAAGTGCTACACAGATCCCCGATCGTCCCGACTAGGCTCCACTACTGATCAACTAGAACGAAGCAACACAAAGGACAAGATCTTCATCGAGCTCCTCCTTGAGCTTGGTTGCGTCATCTGCACGGACTCATCGGCACCTGCAAGCTGGTTTTGGAAGTATCTTTGAGTCACTGGGACTCAGCAATCTTGCACCCTCGCGATCAAGACTATTTAAGCTTATGGGTAAGGTAAAGGTATGAGGTGGAGCTGCAACAAGCGACTAGCATATATGGTGGCTACCTTACGCAAATGAGAGCGAGAAGAGAAGGCAAAGCACGTTCGAGAAAAATATGATCAAGAATTGATCCTATAACAACCTACGTCAAACATAACTCCAACACTGTGTTCACTTCCCGGACCCCGCCGAGAAGAGACCATCACGGTAACACACGCGGTTGATGTATTTTAATTAAGGTCAACTTCAGGTTTTCTACAACCGGACATTAACAAATTCCCATCTACCCATAACCACGGGCACGACTTTCGAAAGTTCAAAACCCTGCAAGGGAGTCCCAACTTCCCGATAGATATACCTTCTCCCGAGACATTCCGATCAGACTCGGTATCCCGGTTCTACAAGACAACTTCGACAAGTTAAAACAAATCCAGCAACATCGCCCGAATGTGCCGACAAATCCCGATAGGAGCTGCACATATCTCGTTCTCAGGGCACACTCAGATTGTCTAAACTTCCGGTAGGCCAGCCCAGAGTTGCACCTGGTGGCAACCGGCGGCTGACAGGTTCGACCAACACTCAGAGGAGCATTGGCCCGGGGGTTTAAATAAAGATGACCCTTGAGTCCGCGAAACCCAAGGGAAAAAGAGGCTAGGTGGCGAATGGTAAAACCAAAGTTGGGCATTGCTGGAAGAGTTTTATTCAAGGCGAACTGTCAAGGGGTTCCCATTATTACCCAACCGCGTAAGGAACGCAAAATCCGGGAACATAACACCGATATGACGGAAACTAGGGCGGCAAGAGTGGAACAAAACACTAGGCATAAGGCCGAGCCTTCCACCCTTTACCAAGTATATAGATGCATTATTTAAATAAGAGATATTATGATATCCCAACAAGTAAACATGTTCCAACAAGGAACAAAATCTCCATGTTCCAACAAGGAACAAAGTTCAATCTTCACCTGCAACTAACAATGCTATAAGAGGGGCTGAGCAAAGCGGTAACATAGCCAAACGACGGTTTGCTAGGACAAGGTGGGTTAGAGGCTTGGTTCGACAATATAGGAGGCATGATAAGCAAGTGGTAGGTATCGCAGCATAGGCATAGCAAAAGAGAGAGCATCTAGCAAGCAAAGATAGAAGTGATTTCGAGGGTATGGTCATCTTTCCTGAAATCCCGCAAGGAAGAAGAACGAGTCCATGAAGAAGACAAACGGACGTAGTCGAATGGTTCGTCACAAACGCGACGTTATCGGAACTAACCCGAAGAAGAAACACCGGAAAGAAAGCAAACAACATAGTAAACAACCACCACATAAGCATGGCAAGATGCACAACCGAGTATGATGCATGTCCGGTTTAAAGAAGCATGGCATGGCAAAGTGCACAAACAATACTACAAATTAAGTGGAGCTCATTATGCAACGGAGTTACATATTGAAGAAAACACCACATGACTTATTTAGTTCTCTCTCATTTATGTACCCAACAAGATTAAATGTTGTTAGCATGGCAAGAGGGTGAAGCAAATGAAAACTACCTATCTAGGCAAGTTTAAATGAGGTCGGAACAACAAACAACAAGTCCGGAAACTCCTCATATGCATATATTAGGTTTGGTACTGTGCTGCCCTAAACATAATTTTAGAGTTATTAAACATGCAAAGTGATGCCACCATGTTAAACTAGGCATTTTTCTACCCCATATACATATAAAGTTTATTAAAATCCGAGCTACGGTTATTTAGTTATGAAATAAATCATTTTAGCAATCTATTTAAGCAAATTTAAACAAACATCATTTAAAACATTTCAAACATGCATGAAAGTTGGTATTGAGAAACTAGATGAAATTCTAAGCAAGTTTCATATATAAATTATTTAGATCCGATGCACGGTTGAGAAGTTATTAAATGCATGAAGTGTAGGGGCTAAACTGCAAAACTGGCATCTCTGCAAAAAATTGGACAAATCCGTCGAACGGAAAAAAAAACACAACCGGGGCGAAACTAGCAGGCCCAGAAGTGCACACGGGAGGTTCTCATCCAGTGGGCCTGGCCCGGTGGGTGGAGGGGGAAGCAGCAGGCCGGAAGGGAAGCTGGGCTTCACACGGCGTTGGATGGGAGGTTGGGCCTTCGACAGGGTGAGGTTGGCCCATTTGCTACTGATTGGGATCAAGGCCTCGGTCAACGGCGCGAGATATAGGAGCGTCGTCCTCCCTGTTCGCATGAAGCAGAGCAGGCGAGCAGGGCAAAAGGGGCGGCGAAGATCCAAGGGAAGGAGGTGGCTCGCGGCAGCGCGGTCCTAGACTTGGCGGCGGGGAAACCAGGCGGAGGGGACCCGATCTGGCGGCGGGAAGCTCCATCGTCGAAGAAGAACGGCGGGACGGGGCGGGCTTCCATGTTCCCGGGCGGCCATGGCGGCAGGGAACTTCACGCTACTCCGGCGAGCTGAGGACTCCGGCGGGACGGCAGGATGGTGTGGTTCTGACGAAGGAGAAGCAGAGGAGGCAACATAGCGCGGCGGCGGAAGCTCCTGCTGCTGCAGCAGGACTTGAGGAGCTCGGCACGGGGCTCACCCATCCCTGGCGCTGTCTAGAGTCAACGAGGGAGGCAGAGGTCGCGGCGACCCAGTCGGCGCGCTGCTGCAGTTTCCTGAAGAAAGACAGAGAGGTGAGAGAAGGAGAGGAGCGCGAGGGGAAGGGAGAGGCAAGCGGCAGCAAGAAGAAACAGGGGGAGAAAAGGACAACGACGACTCATCTGCTAGCTGATTCGGGCACTCGGGAGGAGCTCGTCTCACCGGGTCGATGAGGAGAGAGAGGAGGGAGAGGAACGATGGGCTTGGGTGGATCGAGGGGAAGCAGAGGCTGGTTGGTTCGTTGGCAAAATCGAGGAAGTCAAGGAGACGGCGCTGGTTGGGCAGGTGGGTCAGGGTGGATCCCGATGAGGATTTGGGAGATAGGTGTGGCGGCGGCAGCGGGGACAAGTCCCTAGTTTCTAGGGTTGGGTCCGTATATATATATAGTAAGTGGGTTTTTGGGCAGGGGTATTCGGTCCCTCCGATCGAAATCAAGTGGATGCGAATAAATGGGTTAGGGAGCCCAATTAAGAAAACAGAGACGTTTCGTAGATGTTTGGGGATGATCCGGACACAACGGTGACGACTGCTCGGGTCGGGTCCGGGACAATTTTCGGACACGCGTGCGAGGAGGTCCGCGGGATGACGAGAGAGGTTAGGTAGGGCCTGACGATGAGAGGTAGTGGCTATGCAGAAGGCCTCAGGCTGAGAGAAGAGAAAAGAGAGAGACCCGGCGACTGTTTCCGGAGACCGAAAACGTCCGACGTTAGACCGACTATAATGCCGCTATAGTTTAACGGTTGGGCTATCAAACGAGCTCCGAATGCGATGAAACTTGGCAAGCGACCTACTAACAACATAACAACACCACATGCCAACTTTCAACCCATTCCGAGAACATTTTTCGGACAGTTATAAAATACTATTTCGGACATGCCGCGGGCGCATGCGAGTGTGTCTGGGCTCAGAACGGACAATGGAAGGAATTGGGAAACCCAGACGAATGCAAGTTTCGAAAACATGATGATGCAATGCACATGATGACATGACAAGATGCAACACGCAAGCAAAAGACATGGAAACAACAACGAATAACTCGAAGACACCTGGCACATCGGTCTCGGGGCGTTAGAACACTCCACCACTACGAGAGGATCTCGTCCCGAGATCTAGAATGGCACCGGAGGGACAACGGAAAAAGGAAGATAAGCGGTAAAAACTAAGTTGCTTCTTTGACCAATGAGTGAAACCAAGGAACCTTGAAAAAGGTTAAGCCATTTCGAGAAAAGAATACAACGGAGATGAACGAAGTTTAAAACACTTCGTTAGACAAGAGGGACAAGGAAGAACAACTTCGAGCAGCACTCCGGTTGAGAAGTTATGCAAGACTTGATACGGTGAAAAGAACTTGAGCAGAAGACACGACACTCCGATTACACAAGATAGAGAAGGAATAAGACTGATATAATTTGGACAGCACTTCGACTGTAAATGGAAGAAATTGAACATGATCTTGACAAACCGAGATGAGGAGTGAAAAGAGCAACATCACTAGACCCCCGGGAGAAAGAATAGAATAAAGATAATTGAGACAAAAGAATGTAGAAGAAAATGCCAACTTCTGCTACAAAAGAGCTTGAAAAGGTATCCTTACGAGAAGGGTCGAACGGAGTTGTTGGAAAAAAAACCAACAACGAAAAGAATAAGCTTGATATGGTCTTATGGAATACATCTCAGATTATGAGGTGACAACCTGCCACTCACGGGAAAAAGAATTGGATTGGTATGAGAAAGGAGACAAGAAACTTATTTCACCGGAAGGATGAAAGAAGAACTTGGGTCATTTATGAGCACCATAGGTAGCAACAATCCTTAGGGAACGCTCTAGGTGAAATATAACCCAAGATAATTCCAACGAATAGGTTGATGGATTTAAAATACCTCATTCTTAACAATATGTGAATCATGAAACATGAGCTCAAAATATCAAGAATGACATAATACCACCTCCAATGATATGGAAGAAAGAATTGCACTCCGGATTGCAAGATGAAGAAACTTAAGCTCCTTAGAAAAGAATCTTGATGAACGCTTCGAGAAGGAAATAAATCCTTGATGAACCATCATGTATAGCCTCCATGAAGAAACTCCGGTAACAAAAGAATAAAAAGAAAGAGAAATTGAAAACACAAGGTGAATCCTTGCAATGATTTAGATGGATCTTCGTGATGATATAATGCGGAAAACATGGAACTCTGGAAAAGAAAAGATAAGCATCCCGAACTGAGAATGTGATATGATGAACCACTCCGGAAAAAATAATTAAACACTTGGATGAAACACGAATAAGAATTACGTTATGTGTATCCTTCACCAATTTAATTGATGACGAGCAAACGGATTTGGCATACTACTTATTTTCTTTGAAAAGGATTAAGATAGATATGGCGTCAACTTGAGAAAGGTCTTCAACGAACCACCGGTCAGGTTGAAACAACGAATAAATTGATATGATGAACGAAGGAAGACAAAATCTTGGAAGAACCACCGTAAGAATTGAGAATGAGCGAAAATACATGAGAGAGTTTAGATACAAGAGAACGAAGAGATCATGAACTGATTAGAGAATATACTTGAATGATGCACCGGTTAGATTTGGAGAAGGAGAGCTGAAAGCTGAGAATGAAAAGTCTTCTGAAATGATGGGCTCCGGAGAATCAAACTGAAAATACCCTTGAATAGCTCCTGATGGATGAAAAGGATTCTCACAATCGAAAATAATTATGAGAGGATGGCAACAAGCTAGCACCATGAATCTTGAAGAGAATGGAGCAAGATATGGAGGAGAACTCTTCTTCGGTCTTCAATTGCAGAGAATGACGATGAGAAACAACAACAACAACAACAACAACAACAACAAAGCCTTTAGTCCCAAACAAGTTGGGGTAGGCTAGAGGTGAAACCCATAAGATCTCGCAACCAACTCATGGCTCTGGCACATGGATAGCAAGCTTCCACGCCCCCCTGTCCATAGCTAGCTCTTTGGTGATACTCCAATCCTTCAGGTCTCTCTTAACGGACTCCTCCCATGTCAAATTTGGTCTACCCCGCCCTCTCTTGACATTCTCCGCACGCTTTAGCCGTCCGCTGTGCGTTGGAGCTTCTGTAGGCCTGCGCTGAATATGCCCAAACCATCTCAGACGATGTTGGACAAGCTTCTCCTCAATTGGTGCTACCCCAACTCTATCTCGTATATCATCATTCCGGACTCGATCCTTCCTTGTGTGGCCACACATCCATCTCAACATACGCATCTCCGCCACACCTAACTGTTGAACATGTCGCCTTTTAGTCGGCCAACACTCCGCGCCATACAACATTGCGGGTCGAACCGCCGTCCTGTAGAACTTGCCTTTTAGCTTTTGTGGCACTCTCTTGTCACAGAAAATGACGATGAGAAACACCACCATGAATTACTTAGAAACTCCGGAATGAAGAAAAGAGGAGGGTTGAGCCAAAGATGAAAATAATTTGAAAGATCTTAGAGAAAAACATATGACAGATGATGAATCATTCTTACGTCAAATTTGAAATGAATTTAGGATAGCTCCAGTAAAATTAGAAGAGTCAGGTAAGATCTTGGGAAAAGACCTATGGGTTAGGGCCCACTCAAAAGAAACACCGTTGAATGATTACTTGAAAAGGAGAATGCACCGGTTGAATTAAATGACTTGAATGAGATAACAACCTCGAGATAGGTCTGAACGGATCTTGCATGAAAAGACGAGCCTTCTGAGATATCTTTAGCACTCTGGAACAAATGAATAGCGAGAAGTGAAATATTATGAGGTGCACTGGTATGAGAAGGCATTTGAAGCAAGGAAAAGAATATGATCAACACAGAAAACTTGAATTGGTTCCACCGGAGAATAAAACGAGTGAAGAGTGACAAACTTGAAGCTCCGTTAGAATCTTCATGAGAATCACCGGATAAGAAAATTGACGGAAAAAGAATGGAGAGGCTTCACAAGAATAAAAGGATACTTGATTAAGAAATCCGAGTCCTTGAGAAAAAAGGGTGGGTGGGCAGGAAAAACAAAGGCAACTTGGAGACGGATGAAACAAACACCGTTGAGAAGAAGTGATAATTGATCTTGCAGAAGTTGAAATGATCGGATCCACTTGAAGAGAAACACGCTGGTTGAAAAGAAATTGGCATGACAATCTCGATTATCATGAAGGATTGGTATTCACAACGGAGTATGAGAACACCATTTGGGGAAGGTATGGAATCAACACTTGACATTGAAGCAACTCGAATACCACAACTCAAAACAAAACAAAGGATTGGCTTGCAGAATAAGCCGGAACAAACATATGATAGAGATTTCGTCCGAAGTTTTCGTGGTGGGGCCTACACGGGCTCGATCGTACAACACCATCATGTACAAGGTAGTGCACATGACTTACAAAGCGTCCCCGAGTCGGCATAGCCAAGGACTCTTTAAGACACAACGAGATCACTGTAAAACCAACCGTGGATAGGCGGACCACTAGACGTCGAACCCCAATTTCATATCATACATCTGTCAGAAAGATATCCTAAGATCTACTTGAATTCCCACTTATAAACTCCTGAATTTTTTTGTTATGCAATCAGGTGTTGGGGATACAGGGGAAGCATAATATCTCACCCAAAACTAGCAAATCCTACATCCAGCTGTATCCATCCTTCAACACATAACCAAGAAACCTTCAGAAATCGTCTACCTCAACCTTCGAAAAGCATCCGTTATAGAAGTTATGGCAATACTCCCGAACTCCCGCCTCAGTACTGGGTGGCGTCGAGGTTATCTCACCAACAACTGCATAAAAGAGATTTTCGATGTCGGCGAAACTAAACTCAGGTATTCCAGAACTGCAACGATAAAATTGTGACGACCACACCTCGGAGCTCAACTCCCCGGGACACTGCCACAACCCCTAAATGTCAGGAGGCACCAAGAACAATGTTCTCGTCACAAAACCATTGGAACGATTCCAAGATACCCGCGTGATCCTAAAAAAATTTTGTAGTGAAATTTGAGAAGAGAAGAGTCAAAACTCTACGTCAGGATGCCTTACCAGAGCGATGAAGGGACTGGGGAGTAAAAAGAATTCCTAAACTCTCCGATATATAATTCCTAAATGACTCAAAACATTTTTTCTAGACTCAACTCGTCCGCTAATTTGATCAAGCAGTGAGGCTGCTAAGGTTGGGGAAGGCTCTGATACCAACTTGTAACGCCGTCGATGCGGCTATATCTCCCACGTGTCGAAGCACGACTTAGAGGCATAACCGCATTGAAAGAAATGTCGCAAGTGAGGTAATCTTCACACAACCCATGTAATACATAAGGGACAGAGATACATAGTTGGCTTACAATCGCCACTTCACACAATACATGAATAAAGGATTACATCATCAAGATACAATCAAGGTCTGACTACGGAACCAAAATAAAAGAAGACTACCCCAAGTGCTACACAGATCCCCGATCATCCCGACTGGGCTCCACTACTGATCAACTAGAACGAAGCAATACAAAGGACAAGATCTTCATCGAGCTCCTCCTTGAGCTTGGTTGCATCATCTGCACGGACTCATCGGCACCTGCAAGCTGGTTTTGGAAGTATCTGTGAATCACTGGGACTCAGCAATCATGCACCCTCGCGATCAAGACTATTTAAGCTTATGGGTAAGGTAAAGGTATGAGGTGGAGCTGCAGCAAGCGACTAGCATATATGGTGGCTACCTTACGCAAATGAGAGCGAGAAGAGAAGGCAAAGCACATTCTAGAAAAATATGATAAACAAGTGATCCTATAACAACCTACGTCAAACATAACTCCAACACCGTGTTCACTTCCCGGACCCCGCCGAGAAGAGACCATCACGGTAACACATGCGGTTGATGTATTTTAATTAAGGTCAACTTCAGGTTTTCTACAACCGGACATTAACAAATTCCCATCTGCCCATAACCGCGGGCACGGCTTTCGAAAGTTCATATCCCTGCAGGGGAGTCCCAACTTAGCCCATGACAAGCTCTCACGGTCAACGAAGGATATACCTTCTCCTGAGACATTCCTATCAGACTCGGTATCCCGGTTCTATAAGACAACTTCGACAAATTAAAACAAATCCAGCAACACCGCCCGAATGTGCCGACAAATCCCGATAGGAGCTGCACATATCTCGTTCTCAGGGCACACTCAGATTGTCTAAACTTCCGGTAGGCCAGCCCAGAGTTGCCCCTGGTGGCCACCGGTGGCTGATAGGTTGGACCAATACTCAGAGGAGCACTAGCCCGGGGGTTTAAATAAAGATGACCCTTGAGTCCGCGGAACCCAAGGGAAAAAGAGGCTAGGTGGCGAATGGTAAAACCAAAGTTGGGCATTGCTGGAAGAGTTTTATTCAAGGCGAACTGTCAAGGGGTTCCCATTATTACCCAACCGCGTAAGGAACGCAAAATCCGGGAACATAACACTGATATGACGGAAACTAGGGCGGCAAGAGTGGAACAAAACACCAGGCATAAGGCCGAGCCTTCCACCCTTTACCAAGTATATAGATGCATTATTTAAGTAAGAGATATTATGATATCCCAACAAGTAAACATTTTCCAACAAGGAACAACATCTCCATGTTCCAGCAAGGAAAAACTTCAATCTTCACCTGCAACTAACAACGCTATAAGAGGGGCTGAGCAAAGCGGTAACATAGCCAAACAACGATTTGCTAGGACAAGGTGGGTTAGAGGCTTGGTTTGACAATATAGGAGGCATGATAAGCTAGTGGTAGGTATCGCAGCATAGGCATAGCAAAAGAGCGAGCATCTAGCAAGAAAAGATAGAAGTGATTTTGAGGGTATGGTCATCTTGCCTGAAATCCCGCAAGGAAGAAGAACGAGTCCATGAAGAAGAGAAACAGACGTAGTCGAACGGTTCCTCACAAACGTGACGTTATTGGAACCAACCCGAAGAAGAAACACCGGAAAGAAAGCAAACACCATAGTAAACAACCACCACATAAGCATGGCAAGATGCACAACCGAGTATGATGCATGTCCAGTTTGAAGAAGCATGGCATGGCAAATTGCACAAACAATACTACAAATTAAGTGGAGCACATTATGCAATGGAGTTGCATATTGAAGAAAACACCACATGACTTATTTAGTTCTCTCTCGTTTATGTACCCAACAAGATTAAATGTTGTTAGCATGGCAAGAGGGTGAAGCAAATGAAAACTACCTATCTAGGTAAGTTTAAATGAGGCCGGAACAACAAACAACAAGTCCGGAAACTCCTGATATGCATATATTAGGTTTGGTACTGTGCTACCCTAAACATAATTTTAGAGTTATTAAACATGCAAAGTAATGCCACCATGTTAAACTAGGCATTTTTCTACCCCATATACATATAAAGTTTATTAAAATCCAAGCTACGGTTATTTAGTCATGAAATAAATCATTTTAGCAAGTTATTTAAGCAAATTTAAACAAACATCATTTTAAACATTTCAAACATGCATGAAAGTTGGATATTGAGAAACTAGATGAAATTCTAAGCAAGTTTCATATATATATTATTTAGATCCGATGCATGGTTGAGAAGTTATTAAATGCATGAAGTGTAGGGGCTAAACTGCAAAACTGGCATCTCTGGAAAAATTGGACAAATTCGCAGAACGAAAAAAAAACACAACCGGGCCGAAACTAGCAGGCCTAGAAGTGCGCACGGGAGGTTCTCACCCTGTGGGGCCCGGTGGGTGGAGGGGGAAGCAGCAGGCCGGAAGGGAAGCTGGGCTTCGCACGTCGCTGGATGGGAGGCTGGGCCTTCGACAGGGTGAGGTTGGCCCATGCGCTACTGACTGGGATCAAGGCTTCGGTCAACGGCGCGAGACAGAGGAGCATCGTCCTCCCTGTTCAAACGAAGTAGAGCAGGAGAGCAAGGCAAAATGGGCGGCGAAGATCCAAGGGAAGGAGGCGGCTCACGGCAGCGCGGTCCTGGACTTGGCGGCAGGGAAACCGAACGGAGGCGACCCGATCCGGCAGCGGGGAGGTCCATCGTCAAAGGAGAACGACAGGACGCGGCGGGCTTCCATGTTCCCGGGCGGCCATGGCGGCAGGGAACTTCATGCTACTTCGGCGAGCTGAGCACTCCGGTGGGACGGCAGGATGGTGTGGTTCCGACGAAGGAGAAGCAGAGGAGGCAACATAGCGCGGCGGCGGAAGCTCCTGCTGCTGCAGCAGGACTTGAGGAGCTCGACGCGGGGCTCACCCATCCCTGGCGCTATCCAGAGTCGACGAGGGAGGCAGAGGTCGCAGCGACCCAGTCGGCGCGCTGCTGCAGTTTCCTGAAGAACGTCAGAGAGGTGAGAGAAGGAGAGGAGCACGAGGGGAAGGGAGAGGCAAGCGGCAGCAAGAAGAAACATGGGGAGAAAAGGAGGGCGGTGACTCATCTGCTAGCTGATTCGGGCACTCGGGAGGAGCTCGTCTCCCCGGGTCGACGAGGAGAGAGAGGAGGGAGAGGAACGATGGGCTTGGGTGGATCGAGGGGAAGTAGAGGCTGGTTAGTTCAGTGGCGAAATCAAGGAAGGGAAAGAGACGGCGCTGGTTGGGCAGGTGGATCGGGGTGGATCCCGATGAGGATTTGGGACATAAGTGCGGCGGCGGCAGCAGGGACAAGTCCCTAGTTTCTAGGGTTGGGTCCGTATATATATAGTAAGTGGGTTTTTGGGTAGGGGTATTCGGTCCCTCCGATCGAAATCGAGTGGATGCGAATAAATGGGTTAGGGAACCCAATTAAGAAAATAGAGACGTTTCGTAGATGTTTGGGGATGATCCGGACACAACGGTGACGACTGCTCGGGTCGGGTCCGGGACAATTTTCGGACGCGCGTGCGAGAAGGGCCGCAGGCTGACGAGAGAGGTTAGGTAGGGCCTGACGGTGAGAGGTAGTGGCTGTGCAGAAGGCCTCAGGCTGAGAGAAGAGAAAAGAGAGAGACCGGCGACTGTTTCCGGACACCGAAAACGTCCGACGTTAGACCGGCTATAATGCCGCTATAGTTTAACGGTTGGGCTATCAAACGAGCTCCGAATGTGATGAAATTTGGCAGGCGACCTACTAACAACATAACAACACCACATGCCAACTTTCAACCCATTCCGAGAACATTTTTTGGCCACTTATAAAATACTATTTCGGACATTCCGCGGGCGTATGCGAGTGTGTCTGGGCTGAGAACGGACAACGGAAGGAATTGGGAAACCCAGACGAATGCAAGTTTCGAAAACATGATGATGCAATGCACATGATGACATGACAAGATGCAACACGCAAGCAAAAGACATGGCCACAACAACGAATAACTCGAAGACACCTGGCACATCGGTCTCGGGGCGTTACAATTTCCCTCGGGTTATGCGGGTAAAACGCATAAAAACTTACCGAGCTTGCAGGGCGGGACAATTGATACCCGCGGTCCTCGGCCGAGTCCGGACATGATTTGCCGGACTTGAAAAGCACCTTCCAGATGTCTTCGTGTGAGGATCCAAAGGGCTTTCGCAGGGTGTGGTGCTTGGCCAGATCGAATTCCCATAGATTGCAAGTCCGGTGTTGATAAGGCAGGGTCCGGCGAACTAACATCACCTGGACTACATTAACAAGTTCAATGTTCTTGTCTTCCATATCTTTAACACGTGTCTGGAGCATAGACAGTTCGTTGGACGAAGACCAGTTCAGGCCCTTCTTGGGCTAGGATGTAAGCCGCAGAGGGGCTCCGGATCGGAACTTTGGAGCAGCGGCCCATTCCGTGGCGCGCGGCTCGGTGATGTAAAACCACTATTGTTGCCACTCTTTGATGGAATCATTAAAAGCACCCGTTGGCCATGTGATGTTGGGCATCTTGCTCACCATGGCGCCCCCGCACTCGGCGTGCTCGCAGCTCACCACCTTGGGCTTCACATTAAAGATCTTTAGCCATAAGCCGAAGTGTGGCGAGATGCGGAGAAAAGCCTCGCACACGACGATGAATGTCGAGATGTTGAGGAAGGAATTGGGGGATAGATCATGAAAATTGATCCCGTAATAATACATGATGCTGCAAACGAACAGCTGGAGGGGAAACCCCAGCCCACGGACAAAATGAGGATGGAATACGACCCTCTCTTGGGGTTACGGAGTGAAGACGATCTGTCCCGCCGTCGGGAGACGGTGGCCGATCTTTTTGGCCAGATACCCTGCTCCCGAAGCTTTTTGATATGCTTCTCCTGGATGGTAGAGGCCATCCACTTGCCTCCTACTCTGGATCCAGACATTCTCGGAAGGCCTTTGTGGGCGCAGAAGACGAACGCTCGGGGGCTGGAGCTCGGGCGAGGGGGAATGGATCGGGAAGAAGAAGGCATGGGTGAAAAGAAGGAGTCCTTGTCTGGTAAACTTGCTTATTTCCCAAGCGCCGTGATTGATGGCGTGGTTGGGTTACCCACACCCGTATTGAGTAGAATCCCGTGATAAGGGGACACGATCTCTGCTTCGACAAGATGTGCCAAGAAAACCGCCTCGCAATATGTGCAATAGCTGGTCGAGAAAAACGGTTCGAATAATGACCGGGCCATAGTGTGATGTCACGTTATGAAAAGTTGTCATCAGATTAGATTTGTGGAAATATTATACTCTCTATGGTGGTATGTGGAATTTGTTTTGCAGAGCCGGACACTATCCGTGTGTTCAAAATCTTCTATGGAGTATTCGGAGAAGGAACCCGCCTTGCAATGCCGAAGACAATCTGCGCGCCAGACTCATCGTCATTGAAGCCTGGTTCAGGAGCTACTCAGGGAGTCCTGGATTAGGGGGTCGTCGGACAGCCGAACTACATCCTTCGGCCGGACTGTTGGACTATGAAGATACAAGATTGAAGACTTCGTCCCGTGTCCGGGTGGGACTCTCCTTTGCGTGGAAGGCAAGCATGGCAATTCGGATATGTGGATCTCCTCCCTTGTAACAGACTCTGTGTAACCCTAGCCCCCTCCGGTGTCTATATAAACCGGAGGGTTTAGTCCATAGGAAAAAAGCAATCATAATCATAGGCCAGCTTCTAGGGTTTAGCCTCTACGATCTCATGGTAGATCAACTCTTGTAATACTCATATCATCAAGATCAATCAGGCAGGACGTAGGGTATTACCTCCATTGAGAGGGCCCGAACCTGGGTAAACATTGCGTCCCCTGCCTCCTATTACCATCCGCCTTAGACGCACAGTTCGGGACCCCCTACCAGAGATCCGCCGGTTTTGACACTGACACCCGGGCTTCTGGGCTATGTGATATTTGCTGGAGTAATGGGCCAAGAAGATACAAGATAGAAGGCCTCCCCCCGTGTCTGGATGGGATTCTCCTTGGCGTGGATGGAAAGCTTGGCGTTCAGATGTGAAGATTCCTTTCTCTGTAAACTGACTTTGTACAACCATAGGCCCCTTCGGTGTCTATATAAACCAGAGGGTTTAGTCTGTAGATGCAATCATAATCATATGAGCTATACATCTAGGGTTTGGCCATTATGATCTTGAGGTAGATCAACTCTTGTAACCCCTATACTCAAGAAGGAAGTAGGGTATTACCTCCAATGAGAGGGCCCGAACCTGGGTAAACATCGTGTCCCTTGCCTCCTATTACCTTCGATCCTCAAACGCATAGTATGGGACCCCCTACCCGAGATCGGCCGGTTTTGACACTGACATTGGTGCTTTCATTGATAGTTCCTCTGTGCTATCGACAGAAGGTTCGATGGCTCGTTTGATCATCCACAACGATGCCGTCTCGGTGAAGACTTTCCTCCCCGGCCAAATTTTCATATTCGGCGGCTTCGCACTGTGTGCCAAATCGACTGGCCACCTTGAGTAGATTGACAACTACGCCCCTGGTCATCAGATTAGTTTTGGAATTCTAAACTATGTCACTGATATCCGAGGATACTTGATCTTCGAAGGTTTCGTGGCCCCGACCGCCGCTCTAGCCTTAGATCCGGAGTAGACTACCAGGTCCGAAGACGGGAGTTTAGAGCCCGTCGGACTCCCTGCAATTATGGAACTTGCTACCGGAGATCTGGAGGGGACCGCGTCATCAGCTAACCTGAAGACGAACTGGGCTCCCCTTGTCGCTAAAGTGCCAGACTCCCCCTCGAACTCCAGATCTGAATTCTTGAGGTCCGCGTCAAGTGAGCGTGGCCAAGAGGCTCTCACCCCGGTCGCCCCAGCGGACTCTCGTTTCCCTGTCTAAACCTCGCTCCTAAACAAGGCTCTGGACTTGATGCGATCCCTCGCCATTACAGAGGAATCGCTTATGAATTACGCCTAGCTCGGACTAGGTGCTGAGAGTGGGGAATTTTACGTCCCACCCACCACCCACTTCATAGCCACTGTCGAAGACTTAATCGACATGCTGGACTACGCCTCCGACGACATCGATGACATGGACGACGATGCCGGAGACCAACAAGGCTAAGACCCTCCGTTTACCAGACGTTGACGGCCACCTCCACATATGACGTGTACATGGTAGACACACCCAAAGAGGATTACGATGATGGCAAGAATGATCTGGTTGAGGACAAGCCTGCTGAAGCACCTCCAAAGCGTCGATGTCAGCGACGCCGCTCAAAATCGCATCACGAAAAATACAGCAATAACGACACTGAAGACAATAACACTCTGGGGAATGCCGAATACCCTGAAGCCCCCATCAAGTCAACATCCGAACATAATGATTGGGAGTATGGGCAAGTTAACCCCGATGATCCAGTCAGGAACGAGGACTCCAAGGATAGTAACTACCTAACGATCTCCAAAGAGGATGTGAACGCCCATCCAAGAGCTACCCAAAGTGCAAGCTGCTACCACAATTTGACGATGAGGCCCTTGAGCCAATACCGCCAAAACCCGCTGACGAACCCGACCAACCACCACGTGGACGGGACAAACTGGCTACTTACACTGAACACCAGCCCACGCCACCCCGCCGTGGAGGCAAGGAGGCAGCAGCCCCGGGTTATACCTATGACCTACGCAATGACCTGGACAATAGAGCTAGTCAGGCAAGATCGATCTATGGGTCAAGGGGGCGTGCTCCAACACGAGAGGACGGCCATCAGGCCTAGCACGACAGGCACAACATCACCCGGGCCGAAAACCGCATTTGGACTTCATCCGAACTGTGCTGCGACATCGCTCAATACAAAGGCGCCGCACACCCCTTATGCTTCACCGATGAGGTGATGGAGCACCAGTTCCCGTAAGGGTTTAAACCCGTGAACATTGAATCATACGATGGTACTACAAATTCCACAGTATGGATCAAAGATTTTCTTCTCCATGCCATCAAATACCCCCCGCTAAAATTAAAGGGACCAGCACGACACTAGTTAAACATCCTCCTAGAATACTCTATTGGCAGCTGGGAAGACTTCGAGGATGCCTTTAGAGACAACTTCCAAGGAACCTATGATTGGCCTCCAAACGTCGATGACCTTAGTCACATAGTCTAGCAACCCGGAGAATCAGCCCAAAAGCTATGGACCAGGTTCTTAATCAAAAAGAACCAAATTGTGGACTATCCGGAGGCCGAAGCCCTCGCGGCCTTTAAACACAGCGTCTGAGACGAGTGGCTCGCCCGACACCTCGGCCAAGAAAAACAAAAGTCCATGGCAGCCCTTGTTGGGGAACGTAGCAGAATTTTAAAATTTTCTACGCGTCACCAAGATCAATCTATGGAGTCATCTAGCAACGAGCGAGAGAGGAGTGCATCTACATACCCTTGTAGATCATGTGCGGAAGCGTTCAAGAGAACGGGGTTGATGGAGTCGTACTCGTCGTGATCCAAATCACCAATGACCTAGCGCCGAACGGACGGCACCTCCGCGTCCAACACATGTACGGTTGGGAAGACGTCTCCTCCAACTTGATCCAGCAAGGGGAAAGGAGAGGTTCATGAAGATCCAGCAGCACGACAGCGTGGTGGTGGAAGCAACGGTGATCTCGGCAGGGCTTCACCAAGCTCAGGGACAGGGAGGAGTGTCACGGGAGGGAGAGGGAGGTGCCAGGGGCTAGGGTGCGGCTGCCCTCCCTCCCCCACTATATATAGGACCCCTAGGGGGCGCCGACCCTAGGAGATTGAATCTCCAAGGGGGGGCGGCGGCCAAGGGGGGGTGGAGAGCCCCCCAAGCCAAGTGGGGCGCCCCCACCCCTAGGGTTTCCAACCCTAGGCGCAGGGGAGGCCCATGGGGGGGCACACCAGCCCACTAGGGGCTGGTTCCCCTCCCACTTCATCCCATGGGGCCCTCCGAGATAGGTGGCCCCACCCGGTGGACCCCCGGGACCCTTCCGGTGGTCCCGGTACAATACCGATTACCCCCGAAACCATCCCGATGGCCGAAACTTGACTTCCTATATATAAATCTTCACCTCCGGACCATTCCAAAAGTCCTCGTGACGTCCGGGATCTCATCCGAGACTCTGAACAACTTTCGGGTTACCATATGCTAATATCTCAACAACCCTAGCGTCACCGAACCTTAAGTGTGTAGACCCTACGGGTTCGGGAGACACGCAGACATGACCGAGACGACTCTCGGGTCAATAACCAACAGCGGGATCTGGATACCCATGTTGGCTCCCACATGCTCCTGGATGATCTCATCAGATGAACCACGATGTCGAGGATTCAATCAATCCCGTATACAATTCCCTTTGTCAATCGGTACGTTACTTGCCGGAGACTCGATCGTCGCTATCCCAATACCTCGTTCAATCTCGTTACCGGCAAGTCACTTTATTCGTACCGTAATGCCTGATCCCGTGATCAACCACTTGGTCACATTGAGCTCATTATGATGATGCATTACCTAGTGGGCCCAGAGATACCTCTCCGTCATACGGAGTGACAAATCCCAGTCTCAATTCGTGCCAACCCAACAGACACTTCCGGAGATACCTGTAGTGTACTTTTATAGTCACTCAGTTACGTTGTGATGTTTGGCACACCCAAAGCAATCCTACGGTATCCGGGATTTGCACAATCTCATGGTCTAAGGAAATTATACTTGACATTCGGAAAAGCTATAGCAAACGAACTACACGATCTTTGAGCTATGCTTAGGATTGGGTCTTGTCCATCACATCATTCTCCTAATGATGTGATCCCGTTATCAATGACATCCAATGTCCATAGTCAGGAAACCATGACTATCTTTTGATCAACGAGCTAGTCAACTAGAGGCTCACTAGGGACGTGTTGTGGTCTATGTATTCACACATGTATTACGATTTCTGGATAACACAATTATAGCATGAACAATAGACAATTATCATGAACAAAGAAATATAATAATAACCATTTTATTATTGCCTCTAGGGCATATTTCCAACAGTCTCGCACTTGCACTCGAGTCAATAGTCTAGTTACATTGTGATGAATCGAACACCCATGCAGTTCTGGTGTTGATCATGTTTTGCTCTAGGGAGAGGTTTAGTCAACGGATCTGCCACATTCAGGTCCGTATGTACTTTACAAATATCTATGTCTCCATTTTGAACACTTTCACGAATGGAGTTGAAGCGACACTTGATATGCCTGGTCTTCCTGTGAAACCTGGGCTCCTTGGCAAGGGCAATAGCTCCAGTGTTGTCACAGAAGAGAGTCATTGGGCCCGACACATTGGGTATGACTCCTAGGTCGGTAATGAACTCCTTCACCCAGATTGCCTCTTGTGCTGCCTCCGAGGATGCCATGTACTCCGCTTCACATGTAGATCCCGCCACAACACTTTGCTTGCAACTGCACCAGCTTACTGCCCCACCATTCAAAATATACACGTATCCGGTTTGTGACTTAGAGTCATCCAGATCTGTGTCGAAGCTAGCATCGACGTAACCCTTTACGACGAGCTCTTTGTCACCTCCATAAATGAGAAACATATCCTTAGTCCTCTTCATGTACTTCAGGATATTCTTGACCCCTGTCTAGTGTTCCATGCTGGGATTACTTTGGTACATTCCTACCAAACTTACGGCAAGGTTTACATCAGGTCTGGTACACAGCATAGCATACATGATAGACCCTATGGCCGAGGCATAGGGGACGACACTCATCTTTTCTCTATCTTTTGCCATGGTCGGGCATTGAGCCATGCTCAATCTCGTACCTTGCAATACAGGCAAGAACCCCTTCTTTGACTGATCCATTTTGAACTTCAATATCTTGTCAAGGTACGTACTCTGTGAAAGACCAATGAGGCGTCTCGATCTATCTCTATAGATCTTGATGCCTAATATATAAGCAACTTCTCCAAGATCCTTCATTGAAAAACACTTGTTCAAGTAGGCCTTTATGCTTTCCAAGAATTCTATATCATTTCCCATCAACAGTACGTCATCCACATACAATATGAGAAATGCTACAGAGCTCCCACTCACTTTCTTGTAAATGTAGGCTTCTCCATAAGTCTGCGTAAACCCAAACACTTTGATCATCTCATCAAAACGAATGTTCCAACTCCGAGATGCTTGCACCAGCCCATAGATCGAGCATTGGAGCTTGCACACCTTGTCAGCATTCTTAGGATCGACAAAACCTTCCGGCTGCATCATATACAATTCTTCCTTAAGGAAACCATTAAGGAATGCCGTTTTGACGTCCATTTGCCATATCTCATAATCATAGAATGTGCTAACATGATTCAGATGGACTTCAGCTTCGCTACGGGTGAGAAAGTCTCATCGTAGTCAACCCCTTGAAATTGTCGATAACCCTTAGCGACAAGCCGAGCTTTATAGATGGTTACATTACCATCTGCGTCTGTCTTCTTCTTAAAGATCCATTTATTTTCTATGGATCGCCGATCATCGGGCAAGTCAGTCAAAGTCCATACTTCATTTTCATACATGGATCCTATCTCGGATTTCATGGCTTCCAGCCATTTGTTGGAATCCGGGCCCGCCATCGTTTCTTCATAGTTCGAAGGTTCACCGTTGTCTAACAACATGATTTCCAAGACAGGGTTGCCGTACCACTCTGGTGCGGAACATGTCCTTATGGACCTACGAACTTCAGTAGCAACTTGATCTGAAGTTTCATGATCATCATCATTAACTTCCTCTCTAGTCGGTGCAGGCACTTCAGGAACAATTTCCTGAGCTGCGCCACTCTCTGGTTCAAGAGGTAATACTTCATCAAGTTCTACTTTCCTCCCACTTATTTCTTTCGAGAGAAACTCTTTCTCTAGAAAGGATCCATTCTTGGCAACAAAGATCTTGCCTTCGGATCTGAGGTAGAAGGTATACCCAATAGTTTCTTTAGGGTATCCTATGAAGACGCATTTTTCGACTTGGGTTCGAGCTTTTCCGGTTGAAGTTTCTTGACATAAGCATCGCATCCCCAAAATTTTAGAAACGACAGCTTAGGTTTCTTCCCAAACCATAATTCATACGTTGTCGTCTCAATGGATTTCGATGGAGCCCTATTTAAAGTGAATGCGGCAGTCTCTAAAGCATAGCCCCAAAATGACAGTGGTAAATTGGTAAGCGACATCATAGATCGCACCATCTCCAATAGAGTGCGATTACGATGTTCGGACACCCCATTACGCTGAGGTGTTCCAGGCGGCGTGAGTTGTGAAACTATTCCACATTTCCTTAAGTGTGTGCGAAATTCGTCACTCAAGTATTCTCCCCCACGATCTGATTGCAAGAACTTGATTTTTCTGTCACGTTGATTTTCAACCTTACTCTGAAATTCCTTGAACCTTTCAAAGGTATCAGACTTGTGTTTCATTAAGTAGACATACCCATATCTACTCAAGTCATCAGTGAGGGTGAGAACATAACGATAGCCACCGCGAGCCTCAACACTCATTGGACCGCACACATCAGTATGTATGATTTCCAATAAGTTGGTTGCTCGCTCCATTGTTCCTGAGAACGGAGTCTTGGTCATTTTACCCATGAGGCATGGTTCGCACGTGTCAAATGATTCGTAATCAAGAGACTCCAAAAGTCCATCTGCATGGAGCTTCTTCATGCATTTCACACCTGTGACCAAGGCGGCAGTGCCACAAGTATGTGGGACTACCATTATCAACCTTACATCTTTTGCTATTCACACTATGAATATGTGTAACATTACGCTCGAGATACATTAAGAATAAACCATTCAACAGCGGAGCATGACAATAAAACATATCTCTCATATAAATAGAACAACCATTATTCTCGGATTTAAATGAGTAGCCATCTCGAATTAAGCGAGATCCTGATACAATGTTCATGCTCAAAGCTGGCACTAAATAACAATTATTGAGGTTTAAAACTAATCCCGTAGGTAAATGTAGAGGCCGCGTGCCGACGGCGATCACATCGACCTTGGAACCATTCCCGACGCGCATCGTCACCTCGTCCTTCGCCAGTCTCCGCTTATTCCGCAGCTCCTGCTTTGAGTTACAAATGTGAGAAACCGCACCGGTATCAAATACCCAGGAGCTACTACGAGTACTGGTAAGGTACACATCAATTACATGTATATCATATATACCTTTAGTTTTGCCGGCCTTCTTGTCCTCTTAGTATTTCGGGCGATTCCGCTTCCAGTGACCACTTCCCTTGCAAAAAAAAACACTCAGTCTCGGGCTTGGGTCCATTCTTTGGCTTCTTCCTGGCAGCTTGCTTACCAGGCACAGCAACTCCCTTGCCGTCCTTCTTGAAGTTCTTTTTACCCTGGCCTTTCTTGAACTTAGTGGTTTTATTCACCATCAACACTTGATGTTCCTTTTTGATTTCCACCTCCGCTGATTTCAGCATTGAATATACCTCGGGAATGGTCTTTTCCATCCCCTGCATATTGAAGTTCATCACAAAGCTCTTGTAGCTCGGTGGAAGCGACTGAAGGATTCTGTCAATGACCGCGTCATCCGGGAGATTAACTCCCAGCTGAGTCAAGTGGTTATGCAACCCAGACATTGTGAGTATGTGCTCACTGATAGAACGATTTTCCTCCATCTTACAACTGAAGAACTTGTCGGGGACTTCATATCTCTCGACCCGGGCATGAGCTGGGAAAACCATTTTCAGCTCTTCGAACATCTCATATGTTCCGTGTCGCTCAAAACGCTTTTGGAGCCCCGATTCTAAGCTGTAAATCATGCCGCACTGAACGAGGGAGTAATCATCAGCACGTGACTGCCAAGCGTTCATAACGTCTTGGTTCTCTGGGATGGGTGCGTCACCTAGCGGTGCTTCTAGGACATAATCTTTCTTGGCAGCTATGAGGATGATCCTCAGGTTCCGGACCCAGTCCGTATAGTTGCTGCCATCATCTTTTTGCTTGGTTTTCTCTAGGAACGCGTTGAAGTTGAGGACAACATGGGCCATTTGATCTACAAGACATATTGTAAAGATTTTAGACTAAGTTCATGATAATTAAGTTCATCTAATCAAATTATTCAATGAACTCCCACTCAGATAGACATCCCTCTAGTCATCTTAAGTGAAACATGATCCGAGTCAACTAGGCCATGTACGATCATCACGTAAGATGGAGTAGTAAACATCGGTGAACATCTTCATGTTGATCGTATCTTCTATACGACTCATGCTCGACCTTTCGGTCTTCCGTGTTCCGAGGCCATGTCTGTACATGCTAGGCTCGTCAAGTCAACCTAAGTGTATTGCGTGTGTAAATCTGGCTTACACCCGTTGTATTCGAACGTTAGAATCTATCACACCCAATCATCATGTGGTGCTTCAAAACAACGAACCTTCGCAATGGTGCACAATTAGGGGGAACACTTTCTTGAAATTATTACGAGGGATCATCTTATTTAAGCTACCATCGTTCTAAGCAAATAAGATGCAAAACATGATAAACATCACATGCAATCAAATAGTGACATGATATGGCCAATATCATTTGCTCCTTTTGATCTCCATCTTCGGGGCTTCATGATCATCGTTGTCACTAGCATGACACCATGATCTCCATCATCATGTCTTCTTGAAGTTGTCTCGTCATCTATTACTTCTACTACTACGGCTAACACTTTAGCAATAAAGTAAGGTAATTACATGACATTTATGTTGACACGCAGGTCATAAATAAATTAAGACAACTCCTATGGCTCCTGCCGATTGTCATACTCATCGACATGCAAGTCGTGATTCCTATTACAAGAACATGATCAATCTCATACATCACATATATCATTCATCACATCCTTTTGGCCATATCACATCACACGGCACATGCTGCAAAAACAAGTTAGACATCCTCTAATTGTTGTTGCAAGTTTTTACATGGCTGCTATAGGTTTCTAGCAAGAACGTTTCTTACCTATGCCAAAACCACAACGTGATATGCCAATTTCTATTTACCCTTCATAAGGACCCTTTTCATCGAATCCGATCCGACTAAAGTGGGAGAGACAGACACCCGCCAGCCACCTTATGCAACTAGTGCATGTCAATCGGTGGAACCAGTCTCACGTAAGCGTACGTGTAAGGTCGGTCCGGGCCGCTTCATCCCACGATGCCGCCGAATCAAGATAAGACTAGTAACGACAGGCAAATTGACAATATCCATGCCCACAATTGCTTTGTGTTCTACTCGTGCATAGAAACTACACATAGACCTAGCTCATGATGTCACTGTTGGGGAACGTAGCAGAATTTTAAAATTATCTACGCATCACCAAGATCAACCTATGGAGTCATCTAGCAACGAGGGAGAGAGGAGTGCATCTACATACCCTTGTAGATCGCGCGCGGAAGCGTTCAAGAGAACGGGGTTGATGGAGTCGTACTCGTCGTGATCCAAATCACCGATGACCTAGCGCCGAACGGACGGCACCTCCGCGTTCAACACACGTACGGTTGGGAAGACGTCTCCTCCAACTTGATCCAGCAAGGGGAAAGGAGAGGTTGATGAAGATCTAGCAGCATGACGGCGTGGTGGTGGAAGCAACGGTGATCTCGGCAGGGCTTCACCAAGCTCAGGGAGAGGGAGGAGTGTCACGGGAGGGAGAGGGAGGTGCCAGGGGATAGGGTGCGGCTGCCGTCCCTCCCCCCCACTATATATAGGACCCCTAGGGGGGCGCCGGCCCTAGGAGATTGAATCTCCAAGGGGGGCAGCGGCCAAGGGGGGTGGAGTGCCCCCCAAGCCAAGTGGGGCGCCCTCACCCCTAGGGTTTCCAACCCTAGGCGCAGGGGAGGCCCATGGGGGGGCGCACCAGCCCACTAGGGGCTGGTTCCCCTCCCACTTCAGCCCATGGGGCCCTCCGGGATAGGTGGCCCCACCCGGTGGACCCCCGGGACCCTTCCGGTGGTCCCTGTACAATACCGATTACCCCCGAAACCTTCCCGATGGCCGAAACTTGACTTCCTATATATAAATCATCACCTATGGACCATTCCGAAACTCCTTGTGATGTCTGGGGTCTCATCCGGGACTCCGAACAACTTTCGGGTTACCGTATGCTAATATCTCAACAACCCTAGCGTCACTGAACCTACGGGTTCGGGAGACACGCAGACATGACCGAGACGACTCTCCGGTCAATAACCAATAGCGGGATCTGGATACCCATGTTGGCTCCCACATGCTCCTCGATGATCTCATCGGATGAACCACGATGTCGAGGATTCAATCAATCCCGTGTACAATTCCCTTTGTCAATTGGTACGTACTTGCCCGAGACTCGATCGTCGGTATCCCAATACCTCGTTCAATCTCGTTACCGGCAAGTCACTTTACTCGTACCATAATGCATGATCCCGTGATCAACCACTTGGTCACATTGAGCTCATTATGATGATGCATTACCGAGTGGGCCCAGAAATACCTCTCCGTCATACAGAGTGACAAATCCCAGTCTCGATTCGTGCCAACCCAACAGACACTTTCGGAGATACCTGTAGTGTACCTTTATAGTCACTCAGTTACATTGTGACGTTTGGCACACCAAAAGCACTCCTACGGTATCCGGGAGTTGCACAATCTCATGGTCCAAGGAAATGACACTTGACATTCGGAAAAGCTATAGCAAACGAACTACACGATCTTTGAGCTATGCTTAGGATTGGGTCTTGTCCATCACATCATTCTCCTAATGATGTGATCCCGTTATCAATGACATCCAATGTCCATAGTCAGGAAACCATGACTATCTTTTGATCAACGAGCTAGAAAATTATCATGAACAAAGAAATATAATAATAACCATTTTATTATTGCCTCTAGGGCATATTTCCAACAGCCCTTACCGCACTTATGACCCATTTTTGCGTCGGACATGATAGCTAGCTAGCCCACAGAAGCAATAGCACCAGCAACCCTGGCTCCTCCGAAGCCAGGGATGGCAACGACAAGCCACGACACAATAAACACAAGTATCGAAGCAATAACGAAGATACCAAAGACATGGTGATCAACGCCGGATTCAGTGGCTCTAAACCCAGTGAGTGCAAGAAGCCATTCAAAGGAAATACGGACGGTCTATCTAGTTTGGACAGAATACTTGATCGGCCTTGCCAGATTCATGGCACCCCTGATAAGCCTGCTATTCATACCAACAGGAATTGTTGGGTCTTTAAATAGGCCGGCAAGCTAAACACCAAACATAAGGGGATGGGGCCGCCTAGCGAGGACGATGATGAAGAGCCTGTCCATGGTCTGTCCGATCACTTTTGATCACAGAGACCATCCGACCAGTATCCATCATGGAGGTTTGGCAGCATTGGTCCTCGACCCAATTATTGATGGATTCTATCTCACGCGGAGTCCTCATGGATGGCGGCAGCCTTAACCTGCTTTATCAGGACATTGTCCGCAACATGGGCATCGATTCATCAAGAATCAAGCCCACCAAAACCACCTTTAAAGGAGTAATACCTGGTGTTGAAGCCCGTTGGACGGACTCAGTAACACTGGAAGTGGTCTTTGGTTCGCCGGATAACTTCCAAAGTGAAGAGTTGATCTTTGACGTCGTCCCTTTCTGCAACAGTTATCACGCACTGCTCAGAAGAACCGCCTTCGCCCGCTTCAACAAGGCCCCACATTATGCTTACCTAAAGCTCAAAATGACTGGACCTTGCGGCGTTATTACAGTCAATGGGAATATGGAGCGCTCCCTCCGTACCGATGAGCACACCGCGGCTCTCATAGTGGAAGCATAGGGTGGCCTTATCAAGCCAAATATTACCCCGGCAGTCTAGCCCCCGCACACTATCAAACAAGTGCGGTCTACCCCACAAAATGACAACCCAGCTCCTCCAGAGCTAGATTAGCAATCCGGCCTCCGTCACAACCCCAGCTGGATGGCGGCATACGTACTGCACGTACATAACTACACACTAAAGATACCATGGGCATTGACGGAGGCATACGGACAACACGGTCCATGGCACGGCTCGACCCTATCTGGACCTTTATATTCTTCCACCTTTTTCTTCTTGTTTTTATTTTTTAGGTTCTTTACAACCCACACCACTCTTTGATGATACTTAGGGTCCTTTTCCAGGCCCCGTATATACACTCGATTGTTGATTCTCTCAAAGGACCATATACTATGGGGAAAAGCGGCGCAGACGTGTGGCAGAGTGTCCAAAGGATCTTCAAGAACATATTTTCAAATTTAGGACCTGTATATAGCTTTTCCTTGTCCTCGGGATGTAAAATGGCCTTGATGCTTATGGCATCTTCTGTAAAAGTACGTTTTGACGTACCAATCACACTATAATGGAAATAGTTTCACCCAACCTTGTTCAGTATTGGCTTATTTCTTAATCTGTTTTCCCACTTTATATCCGAATTGGCATGCACCTTGGTACGACTTAAGTCGCTAGGGTCTCTACTTCAAGACATATATATATATATTCTCAACAATAGAAAGTCCGAACACTCTCAGAGTATACTTCGGCATCCTAAATACTGCATTATATGCATCGGCTCCGAATCACGTCTTTGGTCCATAGTTGGGTTGCCCGGCTCCTGTGCTTGCTACCTTACGTTTCGTTTCTTTTCGGCTAAGGTAGTAAAGGGAGAACTACTGCGATTGTGTTTTCAGCTGGCCCAGTCAAACACCTCAGTAGAGAAAGTCGAAAATAGATTGTCATGATGCGGCGAGAGCTGGTCAGCAATTCAGTGACTTACAAAATCTCTACCGATTTCTTCCGTATTACATGAAGGATTGACTCCTTCCAGTCAAGCGTTTAAGGAATCCAAGTTCAATAGCCGCATACGCGCCAGGGTCTACCCTACAGTCCCATTGTCAAACTCCCATGGCTAAGTGAGAATGATAAAACCATATAGTTCGACTGCCTGGTTCGCTGCACTGCCACCTCCTTTACGGACCAAGACGTTGGTTCAAGTGTGGTCACGCGCTATGCCGAACACCCCTATAGTATCTACGTGGGGGCTGAAGCCGAGAACTGGTAAATTCTCAAGAATTAAACACGGCCGCACAGGGGGGAATAACACTCTAAGATAAATGCATACAATATATTACACAACCTGGGTTTATAATACATTGTCCGGGTAGCCCGGATACATTTACTTCAACATGACATCCTTCAAGCATTGACCCTCTATCAAACGGGCACCCTCGAGGACGTCTTCAAAATAGCGCTCCGCTTGCGGTGGTCCTTGCCTCCAGGTGGACCCTCAACCACCACGACCGCGGCCTTCATCTTCGCACAGTGCATCTTCACACGGGCAAAGGCCATCCGTGCACCTTCTATACACACCGAGCGCTTTACGGCCTCTACTCGAGGCAAGGCGTCGCCAAGCTGCTTGACCAAGCGGAAGTAGCTGCTCGGACCGGGTCCAGCTGGCCATTGTCGGACTATGATGTCCTTAATGGCCAAACTGGACATCCTATGCAGCTCGGCCAACTGCATCATCTGATTGTTTAGCAGCGTTGGTCGCTCCGACGCCAAGTACTGCGACCAGAAGAGCTTCTCCAGTGCGTTCCCTTCTTGGGTCCGGAAATACTCGGCAACGTCGGCAGCACTCCTCGGGAGATCCGCAAAAGCGTCTGGAGCACTCCACAGTCGATTTAGCAAAGCATATCTTCAACTGCCAAATATACTCTGTAAAAGAAAAGGCTTACAAGCCGCTATCTTTCCATATTGCTTGATCTCCTCGCGAGCTGCCCGGGACTCGGACCGCGCCTCCTTCACAGCTTGAAGAGCCATGGTGAGTTCGGCCGCTTGGGCCTTGTTACTCTCCTCCAAGGACTCACACTTGTTGGCGGCTTCCTGGAGTGCTTGTTCTACTTCGGTCACCCTCACCTAATACTGAATGCGGACGGCCTTTTCATCTTCTACATCCGTAGCTGCTTTCTCTGCGGCTTCACTGCTTGCCCTTGCCTCCTTCTTACCTTCAGCAAGGGCACTCTTGAGGGCCTCGACCTCAATCGCGTTGCCTACAATCATTTACATAGTAGCGCATGAGCTTAAACTCTGAGTTGGCATTATGATTTAGGCTTGTAAAAGGGTCTATTTTTTGGAAAAAGCATACCTTGGGCCTCATCGAACCGCTTGTTAATACAGTCGATCTCATCATCAGCCAACTTCAGTTTCCGCTGGAGTTCGAACACTTTAGCATCCTTAGGTGAAGCCGCCAATAGTGAAGCATGTTTATCAAAATAGATGAACATGTTACCTCCAGCGACTATTTGATCCTCTATCGGCTCTTTTTTCCAAAGACCCAAATAGAGTCTCAGGGGCTACTATCTATATACATGCATATTCTTCCAATACAAAAGCGGCTAAAGCATGTTATATCACTTACCTCAAAACCTGTTAATAGGCTAGTGAAAGCTTCATTCAGGCCGCTTTTGGCAGACTGAACCTTCTCAACCACCGTACCCATCAGGGTACGGTGCTCTTCCATAAAGGAAGCACATTGAAGTGCTTCCCTGAACATATCCGGCGCCTCCAGATGGATAGAGGTCGCCGGTGGAGTCGACACTCCCCCTTCCCTTGAAGGGGGCTGCTCGCTTGACTCCGTAACCACGTGGGTCCCCGAAATGGTATTCGGTTGGGGGCCAGACTGATCCGGGCCACTGTCATCAGTCCCATGGGGGTAGTGTCCCCCATG
This sequence comes from Triticum aestivum, assembly GCF_018294505.1. Taxonomy (NCBI): domain Eukaryota; kingdom Viridiplantae; phylum Streptophyta; class Magnoliopsida; order Poales; family Poaceae; genus Triticum; species Triticum aestivum. The sequence continues at coordinate 204,648,764 of NC_057794.1, forward strand.
TTTTCGGCAGCCCAGACATTACCCTCTGGCGCCGTTTCAGCGGCCTTCCGCACCTCCCCTGGCCTGGAGAAGACCTTTGGGACAACACCTCCATGTCATCCGCGGCTCATGGCGGAGAGGTTCGTGGAGGTGTTTCGCTCTCCATCATCTCCGGTGCTAGCGAGTTTTCCCGAAGATGACGATTGTTGGGGGAGATCATGGGCCAGACTGAAAACACGTACTAAAATGTTATCCTACGATCTGTAAAAGGCCAGATGTATGTATAGTATCTTTAAATACTTACGATTGGACCGGGGGCCTCGGCCTGAGGCACCGCTTGGGGATGACTTCGATGTCTGAATCCGAATCATCTGAAAGGGAAATCTTCCCCTTCTTGGACGCCACCGCTTCTAGGTCCGCGGACGCCGCCCTTTTATTCTCTCCCTTGAAGGGATAATTGCTCTCCTCCTTTTCCTCCTCATCTTCATCTTCCTCGTGGGAGAAGATAACCTCGGTGTCTTCGGACACGATGTCCGAAGTACCTTTACGGCGGAGGCCACTTCTGGCCTCCTTGACCTTCTTCTTGGCCTTCTTCTCCGGCGCCTGGTATGGCACCGGAACCAGCATCTTCATTAGCAGAGGGATAGCTGGTTCTTCAGGCAGCGGAGCCAGACATTTGATCCGCTCCGCTTTCTTCGTCCAGACCTGAAGGAGAAAAGGGAGGCTTAGTATACTCCTCGAATCTACAAGTAGAGGTTATGTTTGGAAATCTGAAAACTTACTAGAGTAGCCGGGTGAGCGCGATCGAGGCCGAGGTCTTCGGTCGTTCCCGGCCATGATTTCTGGGCCTTGAAAAGCAACTTCCAGATTCCTTCGTGCGTCGTGCCGAAGAAGTGCTATAGGGTCCAAGGGCCGTCTGGATTGAATTCCCACATATGGAGAGTCCGGCACTGGCAGGGGAGAATCCGGCGAAAAAGCATCACCTGGATCACATCGGCGAGGCTGGTGTTATTCTCTATCACGCCCTTGATGCGCTTCTACAGCATCATCACCTCGTCAGATGATGCCCAGTCCAGGCCCTTTCTAACCCACGATGTGAGCCGCATTGGAGGCCCAGATTTGAACTCAGGAGTGGTGGCCCATGTGGCGTCACGAGGTTTTGTGACATAGAACCACTCATATTGCCATCCCTTCACGGTCTCCACGAAAGCCCCCTGAGGCCAAGTGACGTTGGGGATCTTGCTCACCATGGCACCGCCACACTTTGCATGTTGACCGTCAACCACTTTCGGCTTCACATTGAAGACCTTGAGAAATAATCCGATGTGGGGGGGGGGATGCGGAGGAACGCCTCACACATGACGATGAATGCCGAGATGTGAAGGAAGGAATTTGGGGCTAGATCGTGAAAGTCTAGCCCGTAATAGAACATGAGCCTGCAGACAAAAGGGTGGAGAGGAAACCCTAGTCCGCGAAGAAAGTGGGGGATAAATACCACGCTCTCATTGGACTCTAGAGTGGGGACAACCAGCTTTTTGGCAGGAAGCCGATGGGTGATTTCCACGGCCAAGTACCCCGCTTGCCGGAGTTCCTTGATGTTCTCCTCTGTGATGGAGGAGGCCATCCACTTGCCCTGAGCGCCAGATCCGGACATGGCTGTGGTGTTTGCTGGGGACGGAAAGAATTGAACTCGGGTGTTGGAGCTCGAGGGCGGACGGGCTGAGGAGGAAGAAGGCATGTGGTAAAAAGATGGGTCCTTATCTCCTTATAAAGGCAGTGAATATCAAGCGCCCCCCACGAGCCTTAAAACTCGCCTATTACCAAGGGGTCGTGCTAATGGCACGGTTGGATTACCCAAACCCATATTGATGAGAATCTCGTAATAAGGGGACACGATCTCTGCTTTGACAAGACGTGTCAATGAGGACCGCGCCTCGAAATATGAAGCAGGAGGGTAAAAAACGGTTCGAAATAATAATAATAAGGCCAGAGCACAATGTCTCGCCGAGAAAGCTGTCAGTAGACATCGCTTATTTTGTTTAACTGTTTTGCCCTTGCGGTTCAGGGTTGTGACTGTTATACGGAGCCGAACACAGTTCTTTTGACCAACTTCTTTGGAGTATTCGGAGGAGAAACCCGCCTTGCAATGTCGAAGACAATCTGCGCGATGGACACGTCATCATTGAAGCCTAGTTCAGAGGCTACCGAGGTAGTCCTGGATTAGGGGGTCCCCGGGCGTCTGGGCAAAGTGATATGGGCTGGACTAATGGGCCAAGAAGATACAAGATAGAAAGCCTGCCCCCGTGTCCGTATGGGATTCTCCTTGGCGTGGATGGCAAGCTTGGCGTTCAGATGTGAAGATTCCTTTCTCTGTAAACCGACTCTATACAACCCTAGGCCCCTCCGGTGTCTATATAAACCGGAGGGTTTAGTCCATAGAGGCAATCATAATCATATGAGTTAGACATCTAGGGTTTAGCCATTATGATCTCGACGTAGATCAACTCTTGTAACCCCTATACTCATCAAAGTCAATCAAGCAGGAAGTAGGGTATTACCTCCATCGAGAGGGCCCGAACCTGGGTAAATATCATGTCCCTTTCCTCTTGTTACCTTTGATCCTCAGACGCACAGTTCGGGACCCCCTACGTGAGATCTGCCAGCTTTGACACCGACAAGAACCCCCAGTGGCCCAGGCATTTTCAGGGTGTTGTAAGCATAGTGGGATGCTACCATGAACTTGGCCAGGGCTGGTCATCCAAGAATCCCATTATACAATAGGGGGAGATCAACCACATCTAACACAATCTTCTCAGTCTGATAGTTCAGTTCTCCCCCAAACGTCACCGGCAATGTAATCCTCCTCTTACGACGACTCCTGCCGAGATTAACTCCTTGAAACATGTCGGTGGCCTCTAGCTCTTCTTATCCTATCTGAAGCTTGCAGATAACTGCTCAGGAAATCATATTCAACCCGGCCCTACCATCCACTAGCATCTTTGTGACCTTGTGAGGTTGGGAATTGTCGGGGAGACCAACAACGGCAAACACCCTACCATAGTGGTGCGGTCAGGTTGATCCTCTTCGTCAAAGATGATGGGTGTGTGGGGCCATTTGAGCGGTTTCCAGGCCTCTGGCGCTGGTTCCACATCATTGACCTCTCGTGCCCATAGCTTGAGTTGGCAATGAGAGGTGTGCAAAGATGCACCCCCATCAATGCATTGGGCCTTAGTGGCCTTCTGAAATTCCTACTCACTAGTTTCCTCTTCATCCCCTCCATCACTGGCATCATCACAAATTTCCTTCTCTTGGCCCCTGGCAGGCTTTACTTGATTCCAAAAGGGTCTACCGGGGCGATTTGCTTTAGCACCCCGACCCTTGCCGCCAGCAGCATTATGACCTTTCTCCTTATCACGCTTATCATACTCTGCCCTCTGCTTCTTGACGAGCTGCTCAACCTGATAACACTCTTGAAGGTCGTGGCCTTTGGTTCGGTGGATCTTGCAGTACGACCCATCGCCTTTCCCAACTTTTTCGATGGCAGCGGCTTCCTGGCAGGCAGTGCACGTGGCAGCTTCCTTGCCGGGGCCCTCAACCTTGGCCTTCTTGCCGGTACTAGGCGTGCCTGATCCTTCCACAGTCATTACTACCTTATCCCTTGGCTTCTTATTGCGCTTCTTGCCCTTCTTCTGTGTAGTTGATTCATCTTCATCTTCTGAATCAACATCAATGCAATCTTCTTCTCCTGGCAACTTCCTTCCTTCTTCCAGCCGGGCACATTTGTCCACCAGCGTGTATATTTCTTTCATAGTCTTGAGCAACCGCACGTTCATTTTGGAACGAATGCGGCGGTTGCGCACATTGGACTGGAAAGCTGCTATAACGGCTGCCAAATGGATATTTGGAATATTTCTATGAACTTTACTAAATCTCTACAAATACTTTTGGAGGGTTTCTCCTTCCTTCCGTTGGAGAAGCTGCAGGTCGCTAGGCCCGTCGGGCTCTTGGTGGCCACCGGTGAAGGCACCATTGAACTCATGGCACAGGTCTGCCCATGACGAAATGGAGTTCTCCGGCAGGTGCATTAGCCAAGACCTCACATTGGACTTGAGGGCCAAAGGGAAGTAGTTGGCAAACACCTTCTCATGTCTTCCCTGGCAGCCTGAATAGTGATGGTGTAGATGCTCAGGAACTCCACCGGGTTCAGCCTCCCGTCGTACTTCTGAGGTATCTCTGGCTTGAACTTGCGAATGGACGGCCAGCGGACTTGCCGCATCTCTCGTCTAAAGGCAGGGCAGCCGACCTCGAAAGACAGGCACCCGCCAACACCGAGCGTAGACTCATCAACGTTGAGGCCATCACGCCCGTCAGTATGGTGGGGGTCGTTGCGGCGTCGTTCGGTGACAATGCATGCATCACCCCGCCGCCTGTCTTCCGGGGGTTGACGTTGGCCTGGATATGCTCGAGGGTTAGAAGAGGCCATCGAGACGTTGTCGGGGTCCTGATTCTGCTTCGCCCTCATGGGCTGTCGTGGTGGGGACCGAACCATGGGGAAAGCTCCCTCCATACAGCCATCGGTGTGGGCGGTGGCTGTTGCTTGGGGAGGTTGCAGTGGGCAAGCTCGTCGTGAGCCCCCCAGCTTTGGAAAAACCAAGCAGGCTTTGGATGGTGGCACGCCATTCATCCATCTGCTCGGTTGCTGGCTGATATGTCTTCATCGTATCTATAATTTTTGATTGTTCCATGCCAATATTCTACAACTTTCATATACTTTTGCCAACTTTTTATACTATTTTTGGGACTAACATATTGATCCAGTGCCCAGTGCCAGTTCCTGTTTGTTGCATGCTTTTTGTTTCGCAGAATATCCATATCAAACGGAGTCCAAACGGGATAAAAAATTGACGGATATTTTTTTTGAATATATATGATTTTTGGGAAGAAAAATCCACGCGAGATGGTGCCCGAGGTGGCCATGAGGCAGGGGTCGCGCCTGCCCCCCTAGGCGCGCCCCTGACCCTTGGGGGGCACCAGTAAGGTGGTTGATGCCCTTCTTTCGCTGCAAGAAAGATAATATCCGGATAGAGATCGTGTTAAAATTTCAGCCCAACCGGAAGTACGGATCTCCGGGAGTATAAGAAACGATGAAAGGGAAGAATCTGGGAACACAGAAACAGAGAGAGACAGAGAGACAGATCCAATCTCGGAGGGGCTCTCGCCCCTCCCGTGCCATGGAGGCCATGGACAAGAGGGGAAACCCTTCTCCCATCTAGGGAGGAGGTCAAGGAAGAAGAAGAAGGAGGGGGGCTCTCTCCCCCTTGCTTTCGGTGGCACCGGAGTGCCACCGGGGGCCATCATCATCACCGTGATCTACACCAACACCTCCGCCATCTTCACGAACATCTCCATCACCTTCCCCGTTCTATCTACAGCGGTCCACTCTCCCACAACCCGCTGTACCCTCTACTTGAACATGCTTCTTTATGCTTCATATTATTATCCAATGATGTGTTGCCATCCCATGATGTGTGAGTAGATTTTTGTTGTCCTATCGGTGGTTGATGAATTGCTATGATTGATTTAATTTGCTTGTGGTTATGTTGCTGTCCTTTGGTGCCCATCATATTATTGCACACGTGGATCACACCCTAGGGTTAGTTGTATGTTGATAGGACTATGTATTGGAGGGCAAGAGTGACAGAAGCTTCAACCTAGCATAGAAATTAATGCATACGGGATTGAAGGGGGACCAATATATCTTAATGCTATGGTTGGGTTTTACCTTAATGAACATTAGTAGTTGCGGATGCTTGCTAATAGTTCCAATCATAAGTGTATATTCCAAGTTAGGGATGGCATGCTAGCAGTGGCCTCTCCCACATAATACTTCCTATCGGTCTAGTAAAGTAGTCAATTGCTTAAGCGGCAATTTCGCAACTCCTACCACCACTTTTACACACTCGCTATAGTTACTTTATTGTTTCTTTATCTAAACAGCCCCTACTTTTTATTTATGTACTCTTTATTATCTTGCAAACCTATCCAACAACACCTACAAAGTACTTCTAGTTTCATACTTGTTCTAGGTAAAGCGAACGTCAAGCGTGCATAGAGTTGTATCAATGGTCGATAGAACTTGAGTGAATATTTGTTCTACCTTTAGCTCCTCGTTGGGTTCGACACTCTTACTTATTGAAAACTGTTGCGATCCCCTATACTTGTGGGTTATCAAGACCTTTTTCTGGCGCCGTTGCCGGGGAGCAATAGCGCGGGGTGAATATTCTCGTGTGTGCTTGTTTGCTTTATCACTAACTAATTTTTATTTGCTGTTCTTAGTTGTTCTTTATCTTTAGTTATGGATATGGAACACGAAATACCAAAAAAAAGTAGGTGTACTTGCTACTCATGGAGATGGAGAACCTCCTAAAACCCTCGATGATGGTTATGTGAAAGATATTATGTACTACTTTAATAATCCTGAGAAAACCCCATTCAATTATGTAATGGGAGTAATGTTGGATCAACGTGAATACTTTAGGGATTACCGCTTGACACAAAAAGGGAAACTATTATGGGATCAAATTCATATATTGAAGTGGTATGCTCGGCAAGTATGCTTGAGTTATGATTATACTTGTTGCTCTAGGATGAAGGCTCCAGACCTTCCCTTTTTATGCAAATTTAATGATAATAAAACCTTAGCTTCTTATGCTAATGGTATATATGATTACTATGATGTGGAACAAATAGAAGAATTTGTTGCTTTTATGGGTGCTTATGAAATTGAATCTATGTTTAAAGAGTTTGAAGATTTTGATGATGCTGTTTATAGACCTGAAAATTTAGCTATCCTGAAATATTGTTATGAGAATTATGAATAAAATTACGAAATTAATGAGCTTATTGAGAAAGTCTCCGTTGTCCAAGAAGAGACTAATATTTTGCATGAATCTATGGAAGAAGAAGTTGATGAAACTGTGAGCTCATTGGATGAAAAAGATGAGGAGGAGAGCGAGGAACAAAAGGAGGAAGAGTGGATTAGCTACCCGTGCCCACCTTCTAATGAGAGTAACTCTTCAACTCATACATTGTTTAATTTCCCTTTGTGCTTACCGGAGGATGATTTCTACGATGATTGTTATGATCTCGTTGATTCTTTTGAAATATCCCTTTTTGATGATGCTTGCTATGCTTGGGGCCAAGATGCCAATATGAATTATGTTTATGGAGATGAACTTGCTATAGTTCCTTATGTTAAAATTGAAATTGTTGCTATTGCACCCACGCATGATAGTCCTATTATCTTTTTGAATTCTCCCAACTACACTATATCGGAGAAGTTTGCACTTATTAAGGATTATATTGATGGGTTGCCTTTTACCATTGCACATGATGATTTTGATGAATATAATATGCATGTTCTTACTGCTCCTACTTGCAATTATTATGAGAGAGGAACTATATCTCCACCTCTCTATGTTTCCAATATGATAAAATTGCAAGAAACTGTTTATACTATGCATTGGCCTTTACTTTGTGTGCATGAATTGTTCTTTTATGACATGCCGATGCATAGGAAGAGAGTTAGACTTCATTGTTGCATGATATATGTTACTTTGTTCTCATTACTAAATTACAAATCATTGTTAATTAAAATTGGCTTTGATATACCTTGGGATCCGGGTGGATCCATTATTTGAGCACTATATGCCTAGCTTAATGGCTTTAAAGAAAGTGCTGCCAGGGAGACAACCCAGAAGTTTTAGAGAGTCATTTATTTCTTTTGTGTGCCTTCATAAAGTTTAGAAATAAAAATAATGTGCCAAGGTTTGCCTTTAGGATGTTTACATTTGCTTGATGGTTTGTACGGTGCAGGACAGAAACTTTGGCTGTAGTGCGCAATTTTACATTTTTAGCTGGAACATCAAATGGTTCTGATTCTTTTTGCACTGTATTCCTATACAAATTGTTTATTATTCCTAATTTTGGTAGAATATTTAAAGTACTAGAAGTATGGTGAATGCTCAGATCATTACAGACTGTTCTGTTTTAGACAGATTCTGTTTTTGATGCATAGTTTGCTTGTTTTGATGAAACTATCGATTCATATCAGTGGATTAAGCCATGAAAAAGTTATATTACAGTAGACACAATGAAAAAACAAAATATGAATTGGTTTGTAACAGCACTTAGAGTAGTGATTTGCTTTATTATACTAACAGATCTTACCGAGTTTTCTGTTGAAGTTTTGTGTGGGTGAAGTGTTCAATGATCGAGAAGGTCTTGATGTGAAAAGAAGGAAGAGAGGCAAGAGCTCAAGCTTGGGGATGCCCGAGGCACCCCAAGTAAATATTCAAGGAGACTCAAGCGTGTAAGCTTGGGGATGCCCCGGAAGGCATCCCCTCTTTCTTCAACAAGTATCGTTATGTTTTGGATTCGTTTCGTTCATGCGATATGTGCAATCTTGGAGCGTCTTTTGCATTTAGTTTTCATTTTTATTTTATGCACCATGCTGGTATGAGATAGTCCTTGGTTGATTTATAGAATGCTCTATGCACTTCACTTATATCTTTTGAGTATGGCTTTATAGAATGCTTCATGTGCTTCACTTATATCATTTGAAGTTTGGATTGCATGTTTCTGTTTACATAGACAACCGCCATTTGTAGAATGCTCTTTTGCTTCACTTAGATTTGTTAGTGCATGGGAATATCTTTTGTAGAAAGAATTAAACTCTCTTGCTTCACTTATATCTATTTAGAGAGATGACAGGAACTGGTCATTCACATGGTTAGTCATAAAATCCTACATAAAACTTGTAGATCACTGAATATGATATGTTTGATTCCTTGCAATAGTTTTGCGATATAAAGATGGCGATATTGGAGTCATGCTAGTGGGTGGTTGTGAATTGTAGAAATACTTGTGTTGAGGTCTGTGATTCCCGTAGCATGCATGTATGGTGAACCGTTATGTAACGAAGTTGGAGCATGAGGTATTTTTTGATTGTCTTCCTTACGAGTGGCGGTCGGGGACGAGCGATGGTCTTTTCCTGCCAATCTATCCCCCTAGGAGCATGCGCGTAGTACTTTGTTTCGATGACTAATAGATTTTTTCAATAAGTATGTGAGTTCTTTATGACTAATGTTGAGTCCATGGATTATACGCACTCTCACCCTTCCATCACTGCTAGCCTCTCTAGTATCGTGCAACTTTCGCCGGTACCATAAACCCTCCTTATACCTTCCTCAAAACAGCCACCATACCTACCTATCATGGCATTTCCATAGCCATTCCGAGATATATTGCCATGCAACTTCCATCATCATCATATACATGACTTTAGCATTCATTGTCATATTGCTTTGCATGATCATAAGATAGTTAGCATGATGCTTTCATGGCTTGTCCGTTTTTTGATGTCATTGCTACGCTAGATCATTGCACATCCCGGTACACCGCTGGAGGCATTCATATAGAGTCATATCTTTGTTCTAGATATCGAGTTATAATATTGAGTTATAACTAAATAAAAGTGTGATGATCATCATTATTAGAACATTGTCCCATGTGAGGTTATCAAAATAAAAGTGGCCAAAGAAGCCCCCCCAAAAAAAGAGAGAGGCCAAAAGAATCCTACAAAAAAATAAAAGAAATAAAAAAACAAAAACAATGAGAGAAAAAGAGAGAAGGGGCAATGTTACTATCCTTTTACCACACTTGTGCTTCAGAGTAGCACCATGTTCTTCATATAGAGAGTCTCTTGAGTTATCACTTTCATATACTAGTGGGAATTTTCATTATAGAACTTGGCTTGTATATTCCAATGATGGGCTTCCTCAAATGCCCTAGGTCTTCATGAGCAAGCAACTTGGATGCACACCCACTTAGTTTCAGTTAGTCATATACTTATAGCTCTAGTGCATCCGTTGCATGGCAATCCCTACTCACTCACATTGATATCTATTGATGGGCATCTCCATAGCCCGTTGATACGCCTAGTTGATGTGAGACTATCTTCTCCTTTTTTTTCTCCACAACCATCATATTCTATTCCACCTATAGTGCTATGTCCATGGCTCACGCTCATGTATTGCATGAAAGTTGAAAAGGTTTGAGAACGTCAAAAGTACGAAACAATTGCTTGGCTTGTCATCGGGGTTGTGCATGATGTGAGTATTTTGTGTGGTGAAGATGGAGCATAGCCAGACTATATGATTTTGTAGGGACAACTTTCTTTGGCCTTGTTATTTTGAAAAGACATGATTGCTTTATTAGTGGGCTTGAAGTATTATTGTTTTTATGTCAAATGATAGACTATTGCTTTGAATCACTCGTGTCTTAATATTCATGCCATGATTAGACATATGATCAAGATTATGCTAGGTAGCATTCCACATCAAAAATTATCTTTTTTATCATTTACCTACTCGAGGATGAGCATGAATTAAGCTTGGGGATGCTGATACGTCTCCGTCGTATCTATAATTTTTGATTGTTCCATGCCAATATTCTACAACTTTCATATACTTTTGGTAACTTTTTATACTATTTTTGGGACTAACATATTGATCTAGTGCCCAGTGCCAGTTCCTGTATGTTGCATGTTTTTTGTTTCGCAGAGTATCCATATCAAACGGAGTCCAAATGGGATAAAAATTGATGGAGATTTTTTTTGGAATATATATGATTTTTGGGAAGAAAAATCCACGTGAGACGGTGCCCGAGGTTGCCACGAGGCAGGGGGCGCGCCTGCCCCCCCTGGGCACACCCCTGACCCTCCCGTGCCATGGAGGCCATGGGCTAGAGGAGGTCAAGGAAGAAGAACAATGAGGGGGCTCTCTCCCCTTGCTTCCGGTGGCACCGGAGTGCCACCGGGGGCCATAATCATCACTGCGATCTACACCAACACCTCCGCCATCTTCACCAACATCTCCATCACCTTCCCCCCTCTATCTACAGTGGTCTGCTCTCCCGCAACACGCTCTACCCTCTACTTCATGGTGCTTTATGCTTCATATTATTATACAATGATGTGTTGCCATCCTATGATGTCTGAGTAGATTTTTGTTGTCCTATCGGTGGTTGATGAATTGCTATGATTGATTTAATTTTCTTGTGGTTATGTTGCTATCCTTTGGTGCCCATCATATGATTGCGTGCGTGGATCACAACCTAGGGTTAGTTGTATGTTGATAGGACTATGTATTGGAGGGCAAGAGTGACAGAAGCTTCAACCTAGCATAGAAATTGATGCATACGGGATTGAAGGGGGACCAATATATCTTAATGCTATGGTTGGGTTTTACCTTAATGAACATTAGTAGTTGCGGATGCTTGCTAATAGTTCCAATCATAAGTGCATAGAATTCCATGTCAGGGATGACATGCTAGCAGTGACCTCTCCCACATAATACTTGCTATTGGTCTAGTAAAGTAGTCAATTGCTTAAGACGCAATTTCGCAACTCCTACCACCACTTTCCACACTCACTATATTTACTTTATTGTTTCTTTATCTAAACATCCCCTACTTTTTATTTACATACTCTTTATTATCTTGCAAACCTATCCAACAACACCTACAAAGTACTTCTAGTTTCATACTTGTTCTAGGTAAAGCGAACGTCAAGCGTGCGTAGAGTTGTATCGGTGGTCGATAGAACTTGAGGGAATATTTGTTCTACCTTTAGCTCCTTGTTGGGTTCGACACTCTTACTTATCAAAAACCGTTGCGATCCCCTATACTTGTGGGTTATCACTGGCGGGAACCTCAGTAATAGTTGAGCTCGCACCATAGCCTTTGTGGTTGTGATTGGCATGGATGTCGATGATGTCGACCGCACCGTCGTCTGGCTCCTGATGGTGCCAGCGGCGGCGGCAGCACCGTGCCAACGCTACTGTGGGACGGCCACCGGGGCAGCGGGGTCGCGTGGCGGTGGTGCTCGAAGATTAGTGGCTCCGTCGAGCGCAATGGTCTGGCCGGCTCGTCCGGGAGGAGGCGCATGTGCAGCGGTCGCTCCCGTGGTGGGGGCGATCGGAGGGCGATGGCTCACCCCGGACCGAGCATCGTTGCTGCAGCTGTGCTTGTCGGTGAGAGGAGGGGGCGCAGACGGAGTAATCCCCTTGCCCGCACCTTGTAGAGCATGACCGTCGAGACGTTGTTGATGATGTTCGCTTTCGGTAGCTCCGGCCCCCGTGTCGGACGTGGGGGAGGTGGTAATGGCACCACCAGCTCCAACCACGTCCCCAGCAGTGTCCATGTCCTCGCATGCCCCGTGTCCCCTGCGGTGTTAGAGACCGCGGGCGGTGGAGCCTTCGAGGTGGATGGATGGGCTGAGGTACCAGATTTATTCTTGGGCGCCATGGTCGATGGCGCCATCAAGGATGAAGATGACGCGCTGCGCACACTTTCAGGTTTGTGCAAGCGAGCCCCTTACATGGCGTGCCAAAGATGTCGCGGATATCAGTGACCACCTATGGGACTGGGCAGCCCCTTGCTGGGTCGGCAGGGGGCGTCGCGTTGCAGAAAGAGCAGACCAGTGTACGGTAGCACGTCGGAGAGCACACAATAATTTACCCAGGTTCGGGCCGCCTCGAGGCGTAAGACCATACTCCTGCTTTGGTGGATTGATGGTGGAATGAGCATGGTGATGCGTAGTACACTTGCTCGGCAGGGTTCGCCTCGGGGCCATAGCGACTACGCGCGTATGGTGGCTAGGGTTCATCAACTTTCCAACCCTTCCTACAAGTACCACGGGCCTCCTTTTATAGATTAAGGGGTCACCACAATCGCAAAGTAGTCATTATACACTAATATGATAGTGAACAGTGCTATCATACCTAACTCTGCGGGCAGACAAGGCGCATTAAATGTGCCGCTTGGTGTCACATCATTGGTTGCCTGACAAGGCTTGCTGGGCTATCTTGCCAGCTCCGCGCCTATTACCTTGAAACATCCCAGGATGGGTGTCATCTGTAGGCTTCTTCTGTAGGAAATGGCTGCCATGTGGCAAACGACTGCCACATAATCATCTTGCAGCTTGTGCCGCACTGATTCACGACGTGGGTCGCACTTGAGTGGTTGGTGGGGTGGTTCTTCCCCCGCGAGCCCCGACAGACTTTGTCGGGGTGCCTCGGTTGTCTGCTCATTGCGGTGGCCTTACCCCTTGCCGGGCTCGCCTGCCAGCAAGGGAGGTCCTTCTCTTGCCGATATCTTGCTCTTCTGGCTCAATCTTGGTCTCTCTGAACTGCGTGTTAGTTCTTCAAATCTCTTGGTCCTTGAATTACTGACTTGGGTTGGTGCTTCAATCTTGATCTCCTGCATGTGCATAATCTGGGCAACAGACCCAGGGTTTGTTGCACCGACACTTGCCGATAACGAGATTGAACTAGGTATGATGATACCGACGATCGAATCTCGAGCAAGTAACATACCGATGACAAAGTGAATAATGTATGTTGTTACTACGGTTTGACCGATAAAGATCTTCGTAGAATATGTAGGAACCAATATGAGCATTCATGTTCCGCTATTGGTTATTGACCAGAGATGTGTCTCAGTCATATCTACATAGTTCTCGAACCCGTAGGGTCCGCATGCTTAACGTTCGATGACGATTTGTATTATGAGTTATGTGTTTTGGTGACCGATGTTTGTTCGGAGTCCCGGAAGAGATCACGGACAAGATGAGGAGTCTCAAAATGGTCAAGAGGTAAAGATTCGTATATTGGAAGGTAGTATTGGGACATCAGAATGGTTTCGAGTGATTCGGGTATTTTCCGGAGTACCGAGGGGTTAGTGGAACCCCCCGGGGAAGTGCTGGGACTACATGGGCCTAACGGAGAGAGAGGGAAGCCTGCGGGGGGGGGGGGAGTGGCGGCGCCCCCCTCCTAGGGAGTCTGAATAGGACAAGGAGGAGGGGGCACGGCCCCCCTTTCCTCTCCCTATCCCTCTCCTTCCTTTTCCCTCCGGTGGAAGAAAGGAAAGGAGGGGGGGGGGCGAATCCTACTAGGAGTGGAGTCCTAGTAGGACTCCGCCCCATGGCCCGCCCCCTCATGGCCGGCCACCTCCTCCTCCCCTCCTGTATATACGGGGGTGGGGGCACCCCAATGGCACATCAATTGTTCTCTTAGCTGTGTGCGGTGCCCCCCCTCCATAGTTTACTCCTCCAGTCATAGCGTCGTAGTGCTTAGGCGAAACCCTGCGCGGATCACATCACCATCATCGTCACCACGCTGTCGTGATGATGGAACTCTCCCTCGAACCTCTGCTGGATCAAGAGTCCGAGGGACATCTTCGAGCTGAACGTGTGCTGAACACGGAGGTACCGTATGTTTGGTACTAAGATTGGTTGGCTCGCGAAGACGTTCAACTACATCAATGGTGTTTACTTAACGCTTCCGCTTTCGGTCTACGAGGGTATGTGGACACACTCTCCCGTTCTTGTTCCTATGCATTTCCTAGATAGATCTTGCGTGATCGTAGGAAATTTTTTGAAATTGCATGCTACGTTCGCCAACAGGTTTCCCTAGAGGCTTCTCTCAAGATAGCAAATAATATGGTGGGCGAACAAATTACTGCCAAGCAATTGATAGAAAAGCGCGAAGTTATGATGATATCTATGGCAATGATCATGAATATAGGCATCATGTCTGTGTCATGTAGACCAAAACGATCCTGCATCGACCACTATTACTCCACACATTGACCGCTATCCAGCATGCATCTAGAGTATTAAGTTCAAAAAGAACAGAGTAATGCATTAAGTAAGATGACATGATGTAGAGGAATTAACTCAAGCAATATGGTGAAAACCCCATCTCTTTATCCTCGATGGCAACAATACAATATGTGCCTTGCTGCCACTACTGTCACTGGGAAAGGACACCGCAATATTGAATCCAAAGCTAAGCACTTCTCCCATTGCAAGAAAAACCAATCTAGTTGGCCAAACCAACCCGATAGTTCGAAGATAATTATGAAGATATCAAATCATGCATAAAAGAATTCAGAGAAAATTCAAATAATATTCATAGATAAGATGATCATAAATCCACAATTCATGGGATCTCAGCAAACACACCGCAAAAAAGTATTACATCAAATGGATCTCTAGGAACATCAAGGAGAACATGGTATTGAGAATCAAAGAGATAGAAGAAGCCATCTAGCTACTAGCTACGGACCCGTTGGTCTATGGTAAACTACTCACGCTTCATCGGAAGGGCAATAGAGTTGATTTAGAAGCCCTCCGTCATCGAATCCCCTTCTAGCAGGGTGCTGGAAAAGGTCCCTAGATGGTATCTCATGGGTACAGAAGGTTGCGACGGTAGAGAAGTGTTTTCGTGGATGCCTTTGGTGGTTTGAGGATATATGGGAATATATAGGAGAAATGTCGGTGTACTAAAGTTTGGGCCTTTGGTACCCCTTACTTGTGCATGGGCAGTTGTAGCCGCACCCGCGACAAGGCTTAGCAGGGGCAGCTAGGGGCAAAACGCAAGAAGAACAAGACGGCATCCAAGCCAGTAGCCAAAGGGCAGAAAACAAGCTGGACCCCTAGCAAGGTCCTTGCCAGGACGACTCGTGAAGCCTCAGCAAGATCCTTGACGGGACGACTTGCGAAGCACTGATAAGACCATCACCCTTGAGGTTGAGAGCTCTGACACCATCGACAATGTAAAGACCAAGACCCAAGGGCACTTACATGGTGGCATGCAGATCTTTGTGAAGACTAGTGGCATGTAGATCTTTGTGAAGACCAGAAGGCAAAGTTCCCCGCAAGGTTCTTGTCGGGGACGGTTGCGAGACCCCGGCAAGATTCTTGTCGGGGACAATTGCAAGGACACGGCAAGGCTCGCGCACGATAAGGCTCAGCTGCCCTGCCAACCAGGCCAACACCTGCGTGGCGGCATGCATATCTTTGTGAAGATCCTGCCATCGCTCCAGTGCAGTGGCTAGCCAGTCAACTTGGCGTTGCATGCTTCTTCATCCTGGATGCATGTCAAGACGGTGTGAGGCGGCGACGGACGGGACGGGCCCTGTTTTCGTCCCCAATAAAGTTAGAGGGCACATAAGCAGTGCATTTAATGTGTTTGTCCAAAGACGTTAGTGATAAGCACATGCACTTTAGCCCTTTACACTTCCTGTGTGCGTGCACACCATTGTGGTAGCCCCTTGGTATAAAAGGAAGCCCAGGGCGATGCAGGAACAGACTTTTGGACATTCTGGCCCAGTTTGCACACATAGCAATGAGCCGAAGCTCAAGAACACGGAAATACACTACAAGCAGGAGTAGGGTTTTACGCTTCTCACCGGCCTGAACCTGGGTAAAAATCCCTCATGTTAATCCTTAGATCTGCTCTTTGTGCACTCTTTTTCCCTTCCAACCGTAGGAGGGATCCATGGGATCCCATAGGTGTCGTTTCCCTGACATCTTTGGTGCGCTAGGTAGGGGGATCATGAGGTTGTGCAAACCTGATCTAGCAGTTAGCGCGTCGGTTCCTTGATCACCATGGCTCCCAAGAAGATGGTGATCATGGCGATCGGTTCATCTGCAGCCAATCTGCTTGTGCCAGCATGGACGGGTGACAATATTGACATGGGTGGTGGCGGAGGTGTGGATCACGAGCATCCACGATGCTCTGGCGACCGAAGCCAGGCGATCGGCATTGTCTGCCATCGTGACGATGACCCACACACCGCTGGATCCAAGACGGAGCCGTGCTGCCTACGGGCGACGTGAGGACCTCCAAGGGTAGGAAGGCGACCTCCAAGACGCCCCTGCCGGCGCATGTGTCGCGGTCCTCCCAGGCCGTGCACGACAAGTGGTGCCACGACGTTGGAGAGCACGAGCATCCCCACGGAAAGGGCCCTCAACATTATCCTCAAGATGCGCAGGGCCGGCATGCACGACATGACGCTGGTGGAAATGATGCCTGCCCGCGGAACCATGATGGGGCTCCTTTTGACGTGGTTAGAAGTCCGAGCACATCCCGTTCCTCACGCTTGTCGTTGCCACCCATGCCAGCAGAGGCGTTGGCACAAGCGCAGCTACTCCTCGATTTTCCTCCCGCTGCGGAGAAGCAAGAAGAGTAGAGGGATATATCCAGAGCCTTATTGGCCACGCCAATAAAGATGGGTACCAAGAAGCAGGTCCTTCGCGGCATCGGTCCACTGAGCTGGCGCGTGCCGACAACGGAAGGGGCGGAGGTGCTGCAACCATGGTGCACTCCTCTCCACCACAACATCAACGGTCGCATGCTCGGCTGGTCGATGCCCGCGACGACGGGTCCCCGGCATCGTCAGATCCACAAGCTCGCCGCGACCAACGTCAAGTTCTTCGAGAACGGGTCAAAGAGGACGTTCGAACTACCATCAAGCGGCGACGCGAAGCACGCCACCAATCTGATAGGCGTACGGGGCCCACTGTAGACAGGCCTCCGCTGGGGGATTCTAGTGACTTACGTTATGAGGTGGGTTGTCTAGCTTTCACCCATGAGCTGCGCCGATTCCAGTGGCCCAACAACCGCACTTTGAAACCAGAGGTCTCGAAGAAATACAACGACAAGACACATCCGTCCAAGTTCTTGAGCGTTTACACCATCATGATGTAAGCTGCCGAGGCTCGGGACGGCAAGGTGCTCGCCAACTACTTCCCGTTGGTGCTCAAGCCCAACGTCAGGTCGTGGTTGATGCACCTGCCAGCAGATTCCATCTCCTCTTTGTCGGATCTTTGCGACGAATTTGTTGGAACCTTCATTGGAGGCCACCAAGCTCCTGGCCAGGCAAGTGATTTACATCTCATCCCCCAGAGGGATGACGAATCCTTGCGCAAATATATACGGAGGTTCAGCCATGTGTAGTACAACATCCCAGATGTTCGTCCTGCCGCTATCATCAGCGCATTTCATCAGAATGTGTGCAACTGCAAGATGCGTGAAGTGCTGGCAATGAACATGGTTAGGGATGTTGCCGAACTTTATGTTTTGGCTGATAGATGTGCTCGGGCTAAAGAAGGAAGGAAGTACCCCGGCAAAGATGCCAGCGCGGGAAGTGACTCGGGAGATGAAGATGTCATCGCCCCGACAAAGAAGGGCCAGCGGCACAACATGAAGCGCAAGGGCAAGACCGTGCATGCCGTCGAGGAATCCGGAAACCCTGGTACTGACAAGAAGCCAAGGTTGATGACCCTGACAAGGAGGTTACTGGGTGCGCCGCCTGCCAGGCCTTGGCGGCTGCCGACAAACCAGAGGGCTTCGACAAGTAGTACTGCAAGATCCATCGCACCAAGGTTCATGACCTCCAGAACTGCCAACAAGTTGAGAAGCTTGTGGAAAGGAAAAAAGCTGAGTACGAGAGGCGACATAAGGAGAAGGGCTAGGATGGTGCTGAGTGGTCCGGCAAGAAGCGCGGGGGCCAAGGGGGCCGCCGCGGCAAGGACAAGCAACAAGAGAGGTCCGCTCGGGGCCATGACAAGAAAGAGTGAGATGATCACCATGAGGATGATGACGACTCCAGCGAGCATGAGTTTCAAAAAGCCACATAAGCCATGTGCATCGATGGTGGCGCCTCGTTGCATTCTTCTCACCGCCAACTTCAATAGTGGTCGCGCGAGATCAATGCAATGGAGCCATCGATCGATGCCCAGAAGCCACTGAAATGGTCCAACACGTGTGACACTCTAAAATTTTTATTTGGTTTTTATCAAAAACTTTGTAGTTTTTGAGGAGAGGCTATTTAAAATTTTTCTTTTTCAGAAAAACCTTCCACTTAAAAACTTCCTTTGCCTTGGCAAGGATTTTATTTTTTCAAACCTTGGTGTTTGATCCTTTGAAACTTCTTCTCTGTTGGTTCCCTCAAATTTAATTTTTGAGTTTAAATTGTTTTCTTTTAAAATGAAGCTCTATGAAAATTTGGGGATTTTCATATCTTGGAACCACCCTTGACTTTGCATTGTTTCCATGTGGTAAAACCCCTCCAAAACCTCCCCTACACCTTGTGATCAACCTAAGTTCTCTGTCCCAACTAATCCAAACAAGTTTTGGATTTTATTCTAATTATTTTCCCTCTCAAATCAATTCTGAAAATTATTTTGAGCCCAAATGATTTTCAAAGCAAGTACCATATTGCATTTGAGTTTTGACCTCAAACCAACTCTCCTGGATAGTCCTTTGTACCCACAACCCAGAACCATCTTGATCCACTCCTTCTCTTTTCAAAATTTTCAAAATTCAGCCTCTGCAAGTTTGGACCAGATTTGCCAAATTTGATGAAATTCATATCTACACTACTCCAAAAATTCCACCAAAATTCAGGCAACCTATGTGAGCAATGAGAAGCCACTCCACCAAGTTTTAGCTCAAGGAAAAATCCCTAGATGCCATTTTCATTCTGTCGAACACCTTGCGGGCACTGTTACTGTTCAAAAATTCAGAAAAGTTCAGTTTCAGTGTCGTGTGCGTTCGTCAGTTCCTCTCACGCGTTCACAGTGCATTTGGCACGTTCCTCTCCGCCTCTTCCTACTGTCTGGAGCACCACACGCTCACTTGGCCTCTTCCTGGCGTCGGTGGCACGATGGACCACCCTCGCCGGAGTCTTCCGCGGCATCGGTACCTCCCGTGGAGGCTGACAGGGGGCAAGAACGGCGGCTCAACGTCGTTCCGTGCCGCCCAGCGCTCCCTGGCTCTCCGCGTGGCCTCATGCACGCCAGCGCACCCCCGCTGCACCGTCGCCGTGGCCCGACAGCCCTGGACGCGCTCTCTGCCGCCAACGGACCCGCGCCGTCCCGTTCCGACCAAAGCCTGCCCTAAGCTTCTAATCCAAGTCCGGTTAGCATCTAAACGGACCCAGTAAACTCCCACGACGGTGCTCGACTCCCTAATCACCCCCGACCGAGCACTGCGCCACCGTAACCATCGCCGGAAATCCCCGTTCACGGCCACCGCCTCGGGCTGCCTATAAAAAGGGCCCCCGAGCTCACCCTCGTGCACGCCTCATCCCCACACCTCACCAACGCCACGCCAGGCCACTAGGGGGACCCCGAGGAGGTCTTCCCCCTCAACTCCGGCCGCCCCGATCCGCCTCGGCCGCCACCTCGATTCGCTCCGGTGAGGCCGTCTCCGGCGCCCAAACCCCGTTCGTTACCCTCTCTAGCTACCAGGAGCATAACCCCCTCCTCAATTTGATCACTGCAGCTCTCTCCGACGAAGTCCGCAACCACCCGAACCGCCGTCCGCCGGAGCAAAGCTCGCCGTCGACGTGGTGCTCGCCGACCGACACCACCACCACCAACCGACGCGGAAGGGTGCCCTGAACACGGAGGTACCCTCCGATCTTTCTGCCTCGCCGTGGATCGCCGCCGGCGACCACCGCGGCTCTCGGGCACCGGCGAACTCTGCCGCCCCGTTTGAATATTTAAACCTGACAGGCGGGACCCGCCTGTCAGCCTCTCTATCCTGTCGGAGCGAAGCGTTTTCTGAAAACGTCTTCTTCCGAATGCGCTTTCCCTCTGGGCTGGCGTAGTCGCTACCGAAGCGCTTTCTGTTTTTATAAACTAGCCCCTAGAAAACTTCTGTTTCATTACAGATGAGTCCCTGGACAAAAACCTTTATAACTTTTAAACAGAAAGGTATTTTTGGTTGATTCTTTTTCTGTTCTCTTTAAAATTTTGTCTAGTTTTTTATCAGATTTATTTGGAAAATATTTGGTATACTTTCTGTGCACTCCTTGGTATTCACGATAGCGCATATATTTTCTTTATACCGTAGATACCGAAGGAGGTGACGGAGCCGTGAACTTCACCGAGCTAGGCTCCGACTACTCTGAACCAGGCAAGCATGTTTGAACTTTTGATATGATGAGTGTCTTGGCATGTTTTGCATTTAGTTAGTTTCATGGCATGTTGATAAGCATATCGATGAATGTCATTTTATGCGATAATGAGGTAAGTGAGTTCGATGATCCATAAGTGGATGGATGTGAGTATGAATGGCCATGTGTTGGCATGAGGATGGGTGAGATGGCAGTGTTGTAGCATGCCAGTCTCATGCCGGACTATGTGACTTCAGTGTCAAACCGTATCGGTCCAGTTCCTTTCATTTCCTTCCCTGTACTACCACATGTTTTCCGCAAGGAATATGGTTTAGTAAGTTGCAAACCGCTTTTCTGGTACACACCAAAAGGAGAGGCCGTGATGATGGTTCCATGGCCCTGGATTAAAGCCAGTCATCCGGTCAGGGGGCATGGGTGTTTCCGGTTGGGACCGAGAGGGGGGCACCCCTTAGAGCGCGCGTATATAAATTTGATCCCATGCTATTCGAGATTGTGATCTCCCCGTCTCAAAAGTTTTTCTTGGACGATGTCTAGGGTGATTCCTAGCATCGAGAGGTATGATGGGTGTGTACTGGTTAGCTGTGTTTTCTTCCGAAATACCGTAAACGGAACTAGTCCTTCGTGACTACGGAAATCCGTTGGCTGTGGGAATAATTTTGTACAAACTCTGCAGAGTCATATATCCCTCCAAATCATCTATTCCATGTCCAAATTCGTATTATCTTGTCCTAACAATGACAGTGTTGATGACAGAGACTCCGGTGTTTCGCATGAGTGCTAATTCCGGTTAAATGATATTCCTGTGGATGGACTAACCCATTTATTCTTATGAATTAAAAGTTTATTATGATTATTATTTACCTGTCCATAAAAGCCCCTTCTGTGATGTCGCCCCGACGTCCGACTGTGGCATTTCTTTTCAAGCCCTTTCTGTGATGTCGCCCCGACGTCCGACTGTGGCATTTCTTTTCAAGTCCTTTCTGTGATGTCGCCCCGACGTCCGACTGTGGCATTTCTTTTCAAGCCCTTTCTGTGATGTCGCCCCGACGTCCGACTGTGGCATTTCTTTTCAAGCCCTTTCTGTGACGTCGCCCCGACGTCCGACTGAGGTATTTCTTTTTAAGCCCTTTAGTGGTGTCGCTAAGACGCCCGACTATGGCATCTTTTTCTTTATATTTATTTGTTCAGCTTTCGAGGCGTCGCGTCGCTTCAAACACCCGATCGGAAATTATTTATGTTCTGTTGGGTTTTCAGGCGGACTACCGCCGTTTCCCTTTTACTTACCTTGTTATGATAATTTTGAATGTACATTGGTGAATTTATTCATGGCGCATCCATGCATGCATTTGTTATATCTTACGTTCGAACTGTCTTGCGAGTACTTTCAAAGTACTCACTGGCTTGTTGATTTGGCTAGATGCTGACGAAGGCGATTACATGGATGAAGAGTTCGATAGCGAGTCCGACACTTAGAGGAGTCCCAGTCAGTCTCGTGCGACCCTGGATTTGGTCACTGTTTTATATCCGCTTCCGCTACCAAATAAATTCATCGAGCCTCACCTCGACGCTCGATGAGATGATAGACTTAGAGTCTTGTATTTCTCTCCCCACTGTGTTTTTCCACCACCGCCCTATCCTCGAGTCAGTAGTATGTCTCCACACCACTGTGTCATGTCCGCCATTATGTATAATTATTGGCGTGCTTGTAATAATTTGGTTGAGCAACCGCAGTTCGACCCTGTAATATATTTTATGCTACTGGCTTATTGTATCAAGAAATTGTCTACCAGTGAGGAGGATTTCTCTCATACTGGACTCAAAAGATTGGTTTCTCAATAAATATTTTTATTGGAAAACCGGTCGTGACAACACGCCTATCATTTTTGACGCTGAGTATCACCCTGAACGCACAACCGTAGTCGGGTGCTTGCCGTTGTTGGTCTCACCAACAATTCGCAACCTCAAGGTGACGAAAATGTTGGTTGATGGTGGGGCCGATCTGAACTTGATCTCGCCCAAGGTGATCAAGAGATTGCAAATACCTGATGGAGATCTTGAAGAGATGGGCATGTTTCAAGGGATCAATCCGGGGAGAATCCAGCCCAAGGGTAAGATCACACTACCAGTCACATTTGGTGATGAGCTAAACTACAGGACAAAGAAGATCGTTTTTGATGTCGCCAAGATCCCGTTGTCGTCCAGCACTGGCCAAGTTTATGGCGGCGTCACACTACGCCTATAACACACTGAAGATGCCCGGCCTGATGAGCATCATCACTGTTGGCTTCGACAAGAAAGATGCGCTCATCTGCACAGACCAACTCTACCGAGAGGCAGTGGTAGCACCTGCCGCCAAGGCACTTGCTCCTACCACTGGAGCTCCAGGGGAGAAGAAGACCGGCAAGACCTGTTGCACAAGCAAGACCTCTTGCATCCACTCCGGCAAGCGCGCCTCCTCGGAGTGCTGCGCTCCCGTCGAGGACGTGCCAGAGAGCTCCACCAACAAGAGCAAGAGATCCAAGGCAGCAGCACCAGAGACCAAAAATATGCCCGTCCAGGAGGACGGCACGGGCGGAGCCTTCACTATAAGCTCCACCCTCGACAGTAAATAGGAAAGCACGCTCATCACCTTCCTACGGGCGAATGTCAATGTGTTTGCATGGCAAGCATCCGACATCCCTGACGTTCCCAGGGAAGTGATTGAGCACCATCTTGCTGTCTGTCCTCATGCGCGGCCCGTCAATTAGAAGGTCAGGAAGCAAGCTTTGGAACGGCAAGAGTTTATCATCAAAGAGATCAAGAAGTTGGAGGCGGCGGGCTTGGTTAGAGGAGTGCTCCACCCAACGTGGTTGGCCAATCCGTTGGTGGTGCGCAAGGCAAACGGGAAATGGAGGCTGTGCATTGATTATATGGATATCACTAAAGCCTGTCCGAAGGATCCTTTCCCTTTGTCGCGCATCGACCAGATCGTGGGCTCCACTGCCGGGTGCGACTTGCTGTCATTCCTTGATGTCTACTCAGGATACCAACAAATCTTCATGACGAAGGAAGATGAAGAGAAGACCGTGTTTATCACCCCATGTGGTACATATTGTTTTATACGAATGCCTTTCGGGTTGAAAAGCGTTGGTTCGACGTTTGCAAGAGTGGTTCAGATTGGTTTTGAGCCCCAGCTCCATAGAAATATGGAAGCTTACATGGATGACATAGTGGTCAAAACCAAGGCCAAGTCAACACTCGTGCAAGATTTGGAAGAAACATTTGCAAACTTCGCAAGATCACGTCAAGCTCAACCCTAAGAAGTGTGTGTTTGGTGTCCAATCCAGCAAAGTTATCGGGTTCTTTGTGTCTCAGCGTGGGATCAAAGCAAATCCCGACCAGATCAAGGCGATTGAGTAGATTGAAGCACCAAGACGAGTCAAAGATATGCGTCGGCTTGCCGACTGCGTTGCTGCTTTAAGTAGGTTCATCTCCAAATCCGCTGAGTGCACCCTGCCCTTTTTCAAGATTTTGAAAAAGGCAGGTCTAATGAAATGGACTCCGGAAGCGGAGGCAGCGCTGCAAGATTTGAAGAATTACCTCTCCTCCACGCCAATACTAGTCATGCCTAAATCGCAAGAGCCGTTGCTGCTATACCTAGCGGCAACGAATCGAGTGGTCAGTGCCGCACTAGTGGCACAGAGGGAAGTTGATGAAGAAGAAGTGGCAGCAGCGAGACTGTCTAGTGACAAGCCAGAGCTCTCCCTGGCAGGGTCTGGTGCCGGCGAGGCAAGACCCCCGGCAGAGTCTGGTCCCACCACGGCAGAGTCTGGTGCCGGCAAGGAAGGATCTGCGCAAGCACACGAAGTAATATAGAAGAAGAAGAAGGTGCAGCACCCAGTCTATTTTGTCAGCTCCCTCTTGCAGGGGGCTAGATCAAGATACTCTGGTGTGCAGAAGTTGCTCTTTGGCCTTCTTATGGCCTCGAGGAAGCTGCGCCACTATTTTCAGGCACATGAAATCACCGTCATCACTCGCTTCCTGTTGCAACGGATCTTGGACAACCCAGATGCAACCAAAAGGATTGTGGAGTGGGCATTGGAACTGTCGAGCTTTGGTCTCAGGTTTGAAAGCACTTCGACAATTCAGAGCAGAGCCTTGGCGGATTTCATTGCAGAGTGGACCTCAAGTTGGGGTACTCATTGCCTGCCAAGAACGTCTCCGTGGATTTGTGCCAATTACCACTACCGCCAAGTTCCACTCCGTACGTGTACGACTACACCGGGTGTTGTGACAAACCCTGACAACGTGTACATCTACTCCGTCAAGACCGGACCGACAAGTACCCCAACGTCATGTGTACAACGACCGTCGCCGAAGACCCGGGTAGCAAAACGTCAAGTACATATGACCGAAGAACACCATGTACCTCTCCGAAAAACGAACATGTACCACTACGTCCGGAGACCTCAAACCCGTCAAGTCCGACAACGTTTGTGTACAACTACCGACGACATGCATGTTGCCAACTACCCTCTCCAGATCGTCATGCTCGACTACCGATAAACATGTACCACTACCTTCGCCGAGATCGCGAGAACCTCTACCGTCGACCCTATAGCATGAGAGAATGACTACTTCCACTATGAAAGTCTAGAGAACGTCTACTTCCCCTTCTCCGCTTGGAACTTGATCTGTTCCGATAATGCACGCTTCGAAAGGTATAACCCCCGAGATGACCGCCCGTGAACTAATGCATGTGTGATGTATGAGATGCTCATGCTTGCTCCGTGCTCGAATTGTCGATGCAAGTTGCCCCTCTTTTGCCTTGTTACCGTCGTCACATGGGACACCTAGTATCCGGGATCACTCCCCGTCACTCTTGCACGTTTCACGCACCCACACTTGTTCCTTTGCACTAGAGCTCATTTGAGTTGCCGGATCACCGGAATGTTGCCATGGTAACATTTCCGTTTCGCCGCCATGGCACCCCTTTTCCTTCCACCATGGCGAAAAATGCCTCATATCTTTTCATCTCTACTTTTCCTTAAAACTTGCATAAACTTGCACATGTCATCTGCATCATGATAACAACTTCAAGATTGGTTAAAATTGTTGTTTGCATTAAATTACTAATGCATATGGGGATTTACCGGGTTTCTTGTTTATTATACCCGGCCCCATTTAAATTGTTTAGATGGTATAGTTTTGTTATGTATCATCTCTTGACATGCTTAACAACATTTAATATTGGTGAGTACATAACCGAGAGAGAACTAAATAATTGATGTGGTGTTCCGTCAATATGCAACCCGTTGCATATTGATTTCCACTTAATTTGTAGTTTTGGTTGTTGCACTTTGCCATGTCATGCATATTTAAACCGGACATGCATCATACTTGGTTGTGCATCATGCTATGCTTATGTGATGGTTGTTTACCATGTTGTTTGCTACTTTCCGGTGTTGCTTCTTCGGGTTAGTTTCGTTAACGTCGCGTTTGTGAGGATCCGTTCGACTATGTCCGTTTGCCTTCTTCATGGACTCGTTCTTCTTCCTTGCAGGATCTCAGGCAAGATGACCATACCCTCGAAATCACTTCTATCTTTGCTTGCTAGATGCTTGCTCTTTTGCTATGCCTATGCCGCGATACCTACCACTTGCTTTATCATGCCTCCCATATTGCCATGTCAAACCTCTAACCCACCTTGTCCTAGCAAACTATTTTTTGGCTATGTCACCGCTTTGCTCAACCCCTCTTATAGCGTTGTTAGTTGCAGGTGAAGATTGGAGCTTGTTCCATGTTTGGAACATGGACATTTGTTGGGATATCACAATATCTCTTATTTAATTAATGCATCTATATACTTGGTAAAGGGTGGAAGGCTCGGCCTTATGCCTGGTGTTTTGTTCCACTCTTGCCGCCCTAGTTTCCATCATACCGATGTTATGTTCCTTGATTTTGCGTTCCTTACACGGTTGCGTTATAATAGGAACCCCTTGACAGTTCGCCTCGAATAAAACTCCTCCAGCAAGGCCCAACATTGGTTTTACCATTTGCCACCTAGCCTTTTCTTTCCCCTGGGTCGGCCGGCTCAAGGGTCGTCTTTATTTAACCCCCCCGGGCCAGTGCTTCTCTAAGTGTTGGTCCAACCGAGCGATGTCCGGGGCTACCAGGGGCAATGCTGGGCTGGCCTACCCGACGTCTTGCTCATCCGGTGTGCCCTGAGAATGAGATATGTGTAGCTCCTATCGGGATTTGTCGGCACATCTGGGTGGCTTTGCTGGTCTTGTTTTACCATTGTCGAAATGTCTTGTAACCGGGATTCCGAGCTTGATCGGGTCTTCCTGGGAGAAGGAATATCCTTCGTTGGCCGTGAGAGCTTGTGATGGGCTAAGTTGGGACACCCCTGCAGGGATTTGAACTTTCGAAAGCCGAGCCTGCGGTTATGGGAAGATGGGAATTTGTTAATGTCCGGTTGTAGAAAACCTGAAACTTATCTTAATTAAAATGCATCAACCGCATGTGTAGCCATGATGGTCTCTTTCCGGTGGTGTCCGGGAAGTGAACACGGTGTTGGAGTTATGCTTGAACGTAGGTTGTTCTAGGATCACTTCTTGATCATAGTTCATCGATCGTGCCTTTGCCTTCTCTTCTCACTCTCATTTGCGTATGTTAGCCACCAAATATGCTAGTAGCTTGTTGCAGCTCCACCTCATACCTTTTCCCTACCCACAAGCTTAAATAGTCTTGATCGCGAGGGTGTGAGATTGCTGAGTCCCCGTGACTCACATATTACTTCCAAAACCAGTTTGAAGGTGCCAATGATACTGTGCAGGTGACGCAACCGAGCTCAAGGAGGAGCTCGATGAATATTGTGTTCGTTTGTTGTTTCCGTTTCCAGTTGATCAGTAGTGGAGCCCAGTCGGGGCGATCGGGGATCTGTGTAGCTTTTGGGGTAGTCTTATTTTATTTTGTTTCTGTAGTCGGACCTTGTTTGTATCTGGATGAATGTAATGATATGTATGCTTTGTGTGAAGTGGCGATTGTAAGCCAACTATGTACCTCTTTTCTTATTCATTACATGGGTTGTGTGAAGATTACGTCACTTGCGACATTGCTTACAATGCGGTTATGCCTCTAAGTCGTTCTTCGACACGTGGGAGATATAGCCGCATCGTGGGCGTTACATAGGGGGTGGTGAGGCCTCCGCGGCAGCACATCTGGTCACGGGAGGCAGGAGCAGGCGGCAAGACCGGCCCTGCTCTGGGCGGCTAGAGCAAGAAGACCAGAGGTTGAAGAGGCGCTACAGCCGTTGGATGGACATCGTACTGTCACTGGAGCTAGAATCATTCATATTGACTATGTTGGCAAAGCCCTCCATGCCCATCAACTTAGTAGGCCCACAAGTCAGCCTCCCACTATGCTGGGTCCCAGCTAGCAGGGGGAGTATTCATTTTTTTGTGCGCAATAAGGAGGCACTTCCTTGCGTGCGAAGATATACCTGGTGGGTCCGAGTTGTCAGCGGGGGAACGTATTTTTTGTGAAATACAGAGGCCCTTCCGGTGGGTCCCAGATGTTTGGTGGAGGAATCATTAATTTGCGCACAATAAGGAGGCATTTCCTTGTGTGAGGCCATGGACCTAGTTGTCAACCTCTCCACGTACAGTCCACTTCCGATGGATGTCGTTCATTGACCACGCCGCGCCGAGAGCACTAGGGCGGTGGACGACGGCGAGGCCTACGAAGGGAATGACACGGAGCCGGGGAAGACACAGAAGTGGCTTCCCACACGGTGGGGAGTACGAGGGTTGACTGGTTCGGCTGTTGTCATCGGAGAATAACAGCAGGTGTGGCTGAGTAGAGGAGTGGCTAGGCCAGCGATGGGAGTACGGTGGGGCGGTGAGGCCTGCGCGGCAGCACAGCCAGCTGCGGGAGGAGGGAGCAGGTAGTCCCGCCGGTGCTTGTTTGAGCGGCTGGAACAAGAAGAGAATAGATTGAAGAAGCACGACGGCCATTGGATGGACATCCAACAGTCACTGCTTGTGCATCAACCTTTTTTTAGGAAAGCCTCAAATATGTGGGAAACAGCATACAACCCATCTGTCACTATTTCCAGTAATTTACAGCCCATTTGCTAATTCTTAAGGTTTTTTTGGAGCCCATATTCTTTTGGTTAGCATTACAGCCCATATTGTGGCCACGGTTAAAAAAATATATGAAATTTTTCATATTTCGGTGCGGTCCGAACTGTTTTTAATCCTGAAATTTCGACTCACATTCAAACTAATTTTAAAAATAAATGTATATCAATATAAAATCCAACAAATTGTCCATGCATAAAAATCAATGCAATTTAAAATCTCGAAATGAAAAAAAAGAAATTTGACACTAATTGCCGGTTTGATGTGTTTTAAAAATGTACAACCCATTTCTCATTACTAATAGGCCATTTTCTCGGCCAGCCGAATGAAGATATCCTCGTCTTGAAAGTTTGCAGCCCAACAGGCTGACAAAGCGACTTACTTGACAAATCACAAAAAAACTGGGCTAGCCATTTTCAGAAAGAACAAAAAAACTATTGGGCTGGTCTATGGTAAACATAAAAGAAAAGGCTGTCTAGACAGGCCAGATTGCCCCGCACAGCCCAATTGACACCCTGCTTCCGTCTCAAAAACAAATTAGATAAATGCTACTCCAATTATGGTGATTCATAAAAATGCCACTGCAATTTTCAAAATTTGAAAAATGCTACTGCAATTTTTGCAAACTTCAAAAAATGCCACTGCAATTTGCAAACTTTGAAAAACGCCACTCCAAACTTCAAAAAATGCCACTCGAAATGGCATGAGATGGCATTTTTCAAAGTTTGGAAATTGTAGTGGCATTTCTCAGAATCACCAGATATGGAGTGGCATTTATCAAATTAACCCAAAACAAAAATAATTGGGCGAGTTGCTAGGTCCCTGGTGTCAGCCGCTCGTTGTGCAATTCTCTCGTTTATTGACTACGTTGACAATGGCATGGGACCAGATGTCAGAAATCCATTAGGAGGAGCCATTTTTTATTGGCTTGAAATAAGAAGGCACTCGCTTGCGTACTGCCATGACCTTGGTGGGTCCCCGTTGTCATCCTCTCCATGTACAATCATCTCCTGATTGTGTATGTGTCAACCTGGTAGGCCCACAAGTCAGCCTCTAAACCCGTGGTGGACAAATACAACCCATTTAAAAAATAACATCCCATTCCATACATTCAACCAGAAAGTTCAACATTCAAAGCAAAGTAACAGGTCTGATCCAGATATAGAGTACTGAACTTCCACGTTAATGACCATCATAGCCAAGTTAACTCTCTACTCCCACTAATACTCTAGTGGTGTACAAGTACTAACTTACTCTTAGCTAACTAGATGATGCCGGCCGCCATCTGCGGTACACACTAAATGCAGGCACCGGCGTCCTCCGCCTCGCCTCAGACTTGCCAGAGGTGTGATAGGGCGCGTTGCTCGCGCGCGTTGGCCCTTTCCATGCCGGCGTGGTCCACCGAAGCTTCGGCTTCTAAGCAGGAAACCCACTTGACGAGCTGGTAGTAAAATTCGGCGTCACAAATGCGTGTGTGCCCGATAGCCTCCAGGGCTATTTGCTGGGTACTGGCCTCCACGCAGTCGGCCCAGTTGCAGGCGCTCTACTCGTGAGTCAGAGCCTCGGTGCACTGCTGCTCCATGTCCCGCTGGCGGCGCAAATCGGCAATATGTTGCTCCTCCGCCAGGAGGTCGCGCTCCAACAACTCCTCATACACCACATTGCCATCTAAAGACCGATAGAATGCCTCCTCCTTCCGTCTGCCTTCTATTGAAAAACCAAACACTAGTTCCGGTGGTGACCGCCTCCGGCATCACCTATCGCGGATGGGCGGGGGCATGGCGGATGTGGCGAGAGCGAGGATAAGTGGCGAGCGACGTCAAGCCAGTGGGGGCTTATGAGGGTAGGGCGAGTTGGGTGATGGTGCCACCGAAGAAGCCTGGGAAATAGTAATTACAGACGGAAGGTAGGCGAACTAGCGTGTCGCGGGAAACGCGACGGTCATCGCGGTTATCGGAATTCAATGCAAAATCAGGCATGGCTTAGCACGCCAGCTTGCCGTGGAAAACTAGAAAAACTGAAATTACTGTGTCGTCCCGTCCCATCAGTGGTGCGTGTGTTGGGTCGCACACCGGCATGACGGTGAAACGAGTTCACTTGAATCTTCCAGATGAGGTACTCCCTCCTTGTCAATAATGATTCCACGGATTGAAAAGGCTCGCAACAATTAAAGCGCATCTTTTTTCGCATCAGTTAGCGGCCTTAATTACGGCCAGCTGCATGCAGCCACTCAGAATCGCTCGCAGCCAGTACGCGGAGCATCATGCAACGAGTCGTAGCCGAGGGCACTCATGCAACCACTTAAATCACTGGAATTAATTAGACTTAAACTGTTGCATGCAATTAATTATTGCCATGCCTTGGTATTGCTGCTTTGGCTCACAGGACTAATAAACCCGGACGGAGGGAGTACCGTGGTTGGTGAGATTTTTGAATTAAGCCCTGCAAACCGGAAAGGAGGTACTAGTACGTGCGTGATCCGCTATATATTCGTGTAGGATCGAGTAGGTCGTTTCTTGAATTGAGCCCTGCAAACCAGAAAGGAGGTAGTACGTGCATGATCCACTATTTATCCGTGTAGGATCGAGTAGGTCGGATAGTGTATGTGTAGGATCGAGTAGCTCGGATGGTGTACATGTACGATCGCATTAGCTGGGAGATAGGGCATTTGCGAACGTTTTTTCTGGTAGTTTCTTCAAATTCACATGGCATTTTCTTCATAGCAGCTTGTCAGTCTCTTCAGAGGTAGGCATTTTTATTCAAAAAACTACCACTTCGGATCTTGCGTCGCAACTAAAACTGCCAGGAGCGCATTAGTAGGCTAGCTAGTGATCGATCAGTAACTTGTAAACACTGAGCAAACAGAAATAAGGAACTGCTAGTAACATGTAAACAATGAGAACAAAGAAATATGGATCATGCTGTGCACAGCAGTAAGAGCCGTTCCGTTCGAAATGTTCACATGAGACTCACAGGCCTGGCATTGTAATATGTTCACATTAGTAGCCCCAATTCAAAACCAACTAGTACAATTCCCATACATAAGATTAACATGTTAATGCATCTCAATGATTCACAGATCATATACAAATATGTAGCTCCAAAAGCAAAGATCTAGAAAAAACATTCGTTCTTCCTACTAACATGGATGCTTCTCTTGGCCAACATTCAGTACAGGCTGAAAGACAAATTTGTTTGTGAAGTCTACAATTCCTCTTGCAAATGTAAGTGGTTTCACCAACATCTAGAACCATGAGAATGAACCACATATGATGGAGAAACATCCAATGCAATATGATTTGGTCTTCTCTCGGTCACACGGTGAGACTATTTTCAGAATACAAACTTTAACTTAGGCAAAATGATGCCCATTGTATAATCACCAAAGCAATGAAGCACCTAGTGTTGGCCAATGAATAGTACAATACTACTTTTCTGTAGTCATGAAGTGACTATCCAATCTTTCTGTGTCTATTTTCAAATGGCACTGGATGCGGTGACTATACTATTCTCTTGTGAAGTTCAACCAAAATTGCGGTCACTTTGTTTGTTTGCCAAATATCAACGAGCAGACATCTCCGTCTGCACAAATATCAAGCAGCTAGTAAACATATACCCCACCTTGTATTTTCTGTTTAAACACATCTCTTCCGCTTAGCATCTGTCATGTTTTGCACTGGACAATTTGATATAGTCATGTTTTGCCCTGGACAATTTCATACTGAATTGATTTGCTAGTTCAGAGCAGAAATATAGCGCCTATTCTTCATCAGACCAAGGATATCCATGTTCATAGTGATGGAAGAGGTGAAATCGATATAACCGAAATTGAGCATCCAATCATTGAATCATGTCCTACACCTCCAATGTAGTTCCACCCTGCCAATAAATTCGCATGCAAACCACTAGTATTACTATATAATGACAGTATAAAAAGAGTAGCAAGATAGTAGCAAACCATGTACCTTCGTAATGAACTTCACATAGTGCCACCAATTGGATATAAAGGTTTGGAAGAAATCATGCTCCTAATGTTGAACCATTTGCACTTATTGTGCAGTTCCACTAAAATCGAACATCCCTGTTTGCATAGATATTGAAAGTGTGATTACTATAAAAGTGGCACTAGTTGAAGCATAGACTCACAAATATAAGCATTCCAATTTCTTAATGGGAAAAGGTAGCAAGACTGTTTCTAACCACGTGTTTGAAGGAATAAATACGGCAACAACGGCTGATGTCAGGAAGGCATATATAGTTCTTTCTGAAAGAATGATTGATTCCTGACCTTTCCTCTTCTTTTAAGCATATTTTGTGCAGTTCAACTAAAATAAAATGCCATCACCGCCTTGACAATTTAGTGACAATATACAAAAGGAAATGACTTAACATTACATCATGATGCCAGGTATGTAGTCAACAGGCATTAGAGAAAAACATACAAACCTCCTCCGATAACATAATGAACATTAATTTTAACAAAGGTGTGACTAGCTTTACCGGGATAATTTGAGTCAACTCTACACCCTATGTTCCTTAATATAAGATGTTTTCATAGTTCAATTTAAAGTACCCAATCGTCTAGTATTTAGAAAAACAGGTAGTTTTCTTGAGCACATATCTGGGAAAGCTTGCCACACTTTATTTATGAGCATACGCTAATGCAACACCATTCGAATAGTACAATTATACACTAATCTATTGGCTAGTGGAACAGTAGAGTAGTTATTTTATTACAGGGTACAGTACAATGGTTTTACTGAACAAATTTCAATAAACTCTAACACTTGAAGATTTCTATAAGAATTAACAATACAAAATGTAAAGGTAACAAGTTTCATCATTGGTATACTAGTTGTGCATGAGCATTAAACCAAATGCAAAAGTCTGAAGGTAACTAGCATTATTAACTAATGAAAGTATAAAAAATTGCAAACCATGTACCTTCAAGGTAAATATCATTTCGAACTCGAGGGGACCTAAAAATTGCTATCCCAATCTTGATAATCGGTCAAAAATAAAAACTTGATCGAATGAATCAAGAGAACAGCCAGAGGAGGAGGTGCAACTCTTGACCTTTCCTCT
Source organism: Triticum aestivum (assembly GCF_018294505.1). NCBI lineage: Eukaryota > Viridiplantae > Streptophyta > Magnoliopsida > Poales > Poaceae > Triticum > Triticum aestivum. Next base: position 204,682,783 of record NC_057794.1, read on the forward strand.
TCACACTCTACAAAAAAATTGACTTATCTCATGAAAGTGAGGTATATAATCTATAAGCATTAACAGTGCAAAAATCTGAAGGTAGTAACAAGTTCATTTCATTGCTTATTATTTGTTGTGTGATAAAAAAATTAGTATTTATAATGTATCCTTGTTGTCGCTGTGGGTTGATGACCTTTTGTATATATGTCGCTTCAGCCTAGATGATCAATCCTGCGTTGCTCTCGATATTGACAATAGCTAGCCCTTCCTAGAGCACCTATGGTTCAAAGCAAGCGTTTCCAATGTTGATGATTGGTTGACTTGAAGTTCATTTCATTGCTTGTTATTTGTTGTGTGATGAAAACTTCAGTATTTACTAGAATGTTTTGTTGGAAATAATACATAATCCAACATGTATCCTCGTTGTCGTTGTGTGTTGATGACTTGTTGTATTTATTGAATGGTACATTTGCAAATGCATGTCATAGACTTAATTTATGAATGGTTTTCGAGTCACTTCTTGGAGTGTGAGTAATGTAGTAGTATAGCCAGCATCCGGTTAGTATATGAAGTTGCCACATCACATAGAGCCAACCTAATATTGGAGTATGCTAGCCCTCCACTAGCGTGCCGCTTTGAATGGTGGACAAAGTGAGAGGTCGCGTCACCTTGTGTCCAGATCTGAGATGCCACGTGTACCAGATGAATGTCTCCGAGGTCTACCACCGTGATGCTAGGTGTGAGCCGAGGAACACTGTTGGAGAGACCCCCCTCATAATTTTCCTACATTGGTCGTTTGATTCATACGATAGAATGATATAGGATTTTTTTCCAATGTAATCATGTTTTAATTAGCAATCTAGCATCCACTCCAACTTTTGTTTGACTTCCTTTGTTCCTATGAAGAGAGTACTTGCTCTAAATGATGTGCCGCTGCAAGAGCCGCCTATATTAATTAACCATGCTCTAAAAAGGTGGACCAGCTTTGGCTATAGTAGTACTGTACTAGGTTAGTAGGTGACCTTGCGCTTGGCTCTTCTCCTCTTCCGGAAGTCGAACAATAATGATGGTACTACAGTAGTAGTTCTGGCAATCTGACACCAAATGAACCGCTGCATGTCCACAGCTTGTAAGCAAAACTTTCTACTCATACTGCGAGCCACCGCGCACGCGTTGGTGAGGGAGAAGGCGTAGTAAGCATGGTTCCCATCATTTTACGAGTTTACGGGACACATCAAAGTTACTGTATTTATTTGTACTCTCTTCAAAAAGGGCCGACCATGTCCATGGCTACCATCCCGCGCTCTATCATTGAGTACGTGCACTATTCACGTGCCATCGAGGAGAAAAAATATTACATAGTACTAGATGCCATCGAAGTGCATGACCCACTTATGCACTGCATATCGCCATTTTCTTGCATGACACGCCACCTTGATGCTAGATGTCCCGCGTGTCATCGAGGCATATAGTATGATTTTTAAAATGGAGGCATATAGATGTCCCGCGTGTCGGCAAAAGAATGAACAAAGCTCATGTCTTAAATGAAAGAGTGGAAGAACATAGATTCCCGACGACCGAGAAGGAGCAACAAACCTTGCGGTGGAGCGTATGCACTTGTAATATTTTATATTATTCAGTGAAATAAAATCAACAAATCTCTCCACGTTCCTATTACATTCTATATTATGAGAATAACTTTGAAAGTAAGCCATTGATTCACTCTCTATCCAATGGTCATAGTTGGAAAATCCAAACAAAACTAAGCATTGGATCAACTCTTTTAGCACTTAGATTGTTGCCGCCTGCCCACCTAGCCCACCTATATATCCGCTCATGTGTGATGACCACAGGAGCTATCCACTCAGATTGTATGTTAAAAAAATAAAGGTCGATAACTAATGCGGCACCTCGGGCCAACGCGACCAGATCGCATTTTGCACGAGAAATTACACACCATGTTTCGTTGACATGTGGTCCCATTACAACATGTCACTGAGACGATGACGAGTCCTTTTGTACAATTTCCAAACAGACGCGTAGGCCGGGGCGCCTATTTGTGTACCATGGCAAACTGGCAACCGTCCACTGACTCTTCGCCTTTCCCTCTCGATTTGGAACTGCTGTCGCACGCTCTTCCTCCCTCCTCCATTTGCCTTCACCTTCCTTTTGACATTGTTTGATCATCTTCTCCATGGAGGGAACAGGCCGGAAATGACCCCGGTATTCTTGCCCCAACTGAAAGATGACGTGGTGGAGGGACTCATTGATCAGTGCGACGTCAACACCTCGGTTAGCATGGCAAGTTCGTTCAAGGCCATTCTCGACTCAAGTAATAACATCATTACAAGGAACCCAAGGGTACATGAGCGGTTTGATCTCCCCTATCTTCTTTGCCATGACTCTGCTGACTAGCGCGGGGACGAGGGAAGCCTCGCCTTGTGCAAGTTGATGCCGCTTGATAATGATACGTATGATGTTAAGATGCCATCGCTTGAGGGCAAGGCTTGGGCAGGCACAAATGGAGATGGATTGTTTATATTGGGTACAACTACGAGTGGGAACTTGAGAATGTGTACACTCATCACCGGGTTCCACTTCCAAAAATCTCAGACTACCCAGAGGTTGAGCACACCGGTATTCTATGCACGTTCAAATACGATCATGGTGACTGTCTTCTATTGAAGATAGCAATTTGTTGTGTTCCCAACCGCTCTTGGCATTATAGGAACTATGGAGTTGTTGCTATCTTCGACAAGCTTGTTGCCGTCCTTCGTGGTTCGACTGGATGGATATTGCTCAAAAACCAGTTTCTATACATGGATGTGTACTGTGATGCAATTCAATACGAGGGTCTTGTGTTTGCTGCCACCACTCATGGCACTCTTTTTGCATGGGATCCTCGTAGTTTCGATACGTTTGTCTTCCACCGTAATTATAATTGTTTCATCCACTTCTTGTGTTTCCAAGGTCCTGTGAACATTCCACCACCTATACTTGAAAAATTTTATAACCAAGGGGGAGATGACGATGGTGACGATCACGAGCATAAGGACGAGGAGTGCCGATATACTCAGTGGCGCCTGGCAACTTATTCCGACGGATCACCCCTTCTTGTCTGTATACATCCCACTGCTGATGTTACTAGTAAGGAAGCAGGTGTTGTATCCCATGGTCACACTCTTCGGACCTATTCTAACACCCGTTGCATGGTATTCGGGATGGATACTAGTGTGCTAGCACCAACACCTTCTCCCCGGTACAGTATTGATAGTCTTGGAGAAAACTCGCTCTTCCTTGGACAAAACTATCCAATGATGGTGAAAGGTGATCCAACTGCTGTTGACACAACGTTACTACCATTTATGAGAAGCAACTATATCTATACCTCGTACATTGCGGTGGTTCCCTACCCTGGTCGTGATATAGTAGGCCACTTCAGCCTGGATGATCAGTCATGCGTTGGTCTCGAGATTGATAGTAGCTGGCCCTTCCCAGAGAATCACTTGTGGTTCAAAGCAAGCGTTTCCAACACTGAGGATTGGTTGAGTTGAAGTTCATTTCATTGCTTGTTATTTGTTGTGTGATGAAAACTTTAGTATTTATAATGTATCCGCGTTGTCGCAGTGGGTTGATGACCTATTGTATGTAATAAAATGATATGCCTGTGATAAACTTACTAAATTTATGAATGGCTTTCGAGTCGCTTCTCTGAGTGGGTGCTGCGATGAGGCAAAAAATATTTTCCGAATACATAATTGTACGTGCATTGCAACAGGTTATCGGATGAGGCCAATCAACAATAGTACACTATTTGTACTAGCTTCACATGCTGCACTATCTCTAAGTCTATGTACGTAATACAGCAAGTTTTAAACTTGAGACCAGCCACCCACCCTAACAAAGAACACTTTTTAACCTAGCACAGACTCCACGAAATTTGGCCACAGTGTGAGGTGGCCCATATGTTAATGTCTTCGTTGTACGTAACCAACAGCGTGAATCCTCGATACTACTACTATATAGTAGGGTGGCATGGGCCGGAACAAGCAATCACGTCCAGGAGTACGGCACACGGCGCCAGCACGACTTCCATCTGACACCATTTTTCTTGGAGTCCGTGCTACAGCTATCTCTTCAACCTTGTTGTTCCTCTAACTCAGCCATCATGCGGTGGGCGAGGTGGGGGTTTCCCGATAGTCGGTTTCCTCAACTGCGGTCCCACTTGTAAGGCCAACTCCAACGCACGACCCCAAACGGACCTCCGTTTTGCCTGGATTCTGTCTGTTTGGGTAGGGCAATGGGGTCGTGTCCGGGCCATTTCTCCAATGCGGTGGCCGTGCGCCCAACGCGCGGACGCATCCCGGCCGCGTACATTTTTCTTTGCAAACACATATCTTTTTTTCATCATTAATTTTTGGTACATGGAAATACATCACCAAAATTTGACTAGAAAAGCAAGACCAAAGAAAACAAGAACCACAAGAATACATTTTAGAAGATATCCAACTTCCATAACTGCTCCTGTAAGTAGGATTAGTGCCTTCTCGATGCATTCATTGTTGATCTGTGGAGGCTCAATCTTGCGTGCTTTTTTCATCTTCGAGTGTAAAGAAGTAGACGTTGCTTCCTCGCATCTAGTCTCATGTCTTGCCTCTATTCTATCAACAAGTGCACTAGTATCATCTCTAGCCTCTATGCTAGCTAAAAGTGCTAGAACATCTACTAAATTGCGCTCTATCAATATATCGATATACTCTTCTTCCCAATACCAAAACTTGCATCCATTCTACACAATAAAATTTTAAGTTAGCACAACTAGTCTAATCCGAGAGCACAACCGAAGATTTGGTCGAGTTCTTCCTCCTTTTGCTCACAGGTGGGACATCCAGCATCTAGGTCATGTCATGCAAGAAAATGGAGTGGTAGTTGAAGCCACGTGATGTGCATCTTGGGTTAAACTGTAAATAGAATCTTACTACTCTTGAGTAACTCCAAAAGCGGCCACCGAAGATCTTTATTGGATTTGTTTTTCATCACCAGCACGTCGAGGTGAAAGATGTGCAGGTTCTGTGGGTCCTCTTGCATTTTCAGTGACATGTGGGACCACATATGAGCAAACAGATGATGGGCTCCGCGCGTCTGCTGGCTGGCTGAGAAGAGAGATAGAGGAGGGCTGAGCATGGACTCCAGGAAATTTGTTCTACGTAACCAGCACCTTGATATAGGCTCTATATAGTGGGGTGGCATGGTCCATAACTAGCATTCACGTCTAGCAGTACAGCACACACCACCCACACGAGGCCCATCTGACACCAATTTTCTTGGAGTCCGTGCTACAACCATCTCTTCTCCCTCCTGTTTTCTCAGCCATCGTGTGGTGGGCGGGGTGGGGATTTGCGGATAGTCGGTTTGCTCAACTGCGGTCCCACTTGTAAGTGAAAATGCAACACAGCACGCATTCCCCCTTGAGCGGCGTGCCGGACCAACCGTGTGGGCAGTGGGGTGCGACGCGAACACGGCAAGCTTTTTCCTTTTGAACTTGTAACTTGTAAAATTTGGTTATGTTCCAAGGCGCGACTAATAGATAGAAATAACGATTTTCTCTAGAGTAATGAGAAGTTAGGTTCTGGCGCGGTTCATGCATGGAGTACGTACAAAAATTATGAAGTTGATGAGAAAGTTAAGATAATTACTAGTAGTACGATATACTACTACATGGATTTGACGGAAAGATAAAGATACATACGGATCCATCAACGACATCCTCACACCCTTGTGCGCCGGGTCACCAACCGACGTGTGAGGAGGAGCGGCGTTGGCGGCGAGCTCAACGTGCTTTTGAACAATGCCGTCCAAGGTTGCCCTGCGGGTCAAGAAGGCCAGCGACCTATCATCCTCCTCTGGCACGTAGTAGTCCTTGTGGATGATTTGCATGTAGACGTGGGTAATTATGTCGACGGTGTCTTGCTGCGCCAGGTGTTGCGCGACGAGCGCGACCTCGAGGTGGACATTCTCCGGTGCGACGGCGGGCAGTTGCAGGGCCATCGGTACGTCGAAGAGGTTGTCACCATAGAGGCCGTGGGCTGGAGGCATATATCATGGTCGTCCGTGAGCTTCTTGATGACGGTGAACTTGTCGAGGAAGCCGACTAGGACCTTGTCAAACAAGGAGACGAAGCTGTCATCCAAGTGGCCTCTCACCCTGGCAGCCTCAAGCACGACCTGGAGACGTTCCTCGGTGCCGGGACACAGGCCGGCGTCATGGACCATCTGGCACAGCTGGGTGATGCTCGCGCTCATCGCCTACATGGGTCTCGCTTCTAGTCAACTCATCTTGCGATTGGAGTGATCACTCTTGCCCTTGGTTAGCGTGCGTAGGTGCATAGGATTTCGTAGATTGGACTGGCGGGGAGCCTTTATATGAGAAGTGCAGACTGCATTTAATTCACATGCTTGTTGGCCATCTACTCCTCGGCCCTCTACTACACCTGCCTTTGGCTATATGACAGGCGGGCCAGCCACCTGTTGGGCCACGTGTCATACAACCAAAGGCAGGTGCAGTAAGTCAATGAAGCCGCGTCCCCCTTCGTGTTGGTGCACTATAGTCATCTCACCGGGCCTCTAGTTGGGGCCAAACAAGAGAACTTTGATGTTTACTGGTTTATTGGTCCCCTTTGCATTTTGCGCCAGGTTTTGACCTTTGATTTAACTAATAAAATGTTAATGCATGTAACCAAAAATGTTATGTAATCCCAAAACACTTAGGCACGGTACATTAACTCCCTCCTCATTTCTTATTTCGTGACATATCAACCAATGAGAGATGTGGGCCGTGCATGCGTCCAATGACTTGAGACTACCAAACATGACATGAAGTGGTTAGTTCATTGCATGTAATCCTATTAATTAGCAAAAAGACATTAATTTCTCTAGCCGGTAGGAATAAACACTACATCATCTATTTATTTACAAAGGGAGTAGTACATTTTTTGTGACATGCATTACTAGATATTGCTAGTCAAATACTAAATCCAGATGGACGTGGTACTACTACTAAATCCAAATGGTGGTGCTAGTACTAGTAGTAGTACTACCAATGTACTAGCAGCACTATACTACCCGTTGGTCAAATTATTACGTGTTGCTCCTCACGGTGAAGTCACAAGACCCTGCACCGGAGATGACACCTGAGTATAGGCGCCATGTTCGGCATACCATAGTCAGCCTCACCGTCTGCAGTCACTATCATGATGGCTATAGAGCTAGCCTGCTTACAACTAGCCATGTTCGACATAATTTCCCATGCGTAGATGCCCGTGCATTGCACGAAACACCAAGATTGGGGGTGGACAGCACCGGCAGCGGCCATCGCGCCAAATTTTTCCATGTTCTTCTAGATGTGGTGCGGAGGAGATAAGGCTGATTGTGAGAGACAAGGAGTTGTTTGCAAATAGGGAACAAGTGCGGGCATCTTTTTGGAAAACTGGAGAAGTTTGGTTTGTATGCGCCAGATCTAGATCCGACGGCTATTGGTGAAAGATGGCAGGCACAACATCATCACCAACTCAGGACCTCTTTGATTCATAGGATTTTGAAAACGCAGGAATAGGACACGACAATATTACAAGTTTCAAACTGATATTACAAATGTTAGGAGTAATGTTGCACCTATGAAGAGGGAATTACGAGGAAGTTCATGTAAGAACTTCCGTTACTTTAGGTGGATGCAGCATTATCGTACAAACTAAAATCCACTGCCCTGACAAGTCACTAACGGGCAAATAAATTTTCGAGTCTCTGGCCACTTGATGTTTCGAAAGCAAATTCAGCTTCTGCGGAGACTTTGTCATTTAGGCTTAGACGCTTGCGGTGATCAGCACGCCATTTATTGTTGCACCAGAGAACGCCAAACCTCATTACCGTGAGCACACTTGCCTCCAGAACAAAGAACCTGGCCAATTTAATCTCAGATGTGCTGCCTTAGTAGTCGATCAAATCAATTTATGTAAGATGGAGATCAAGGCATTCGATGAGATTGTTATAGTGTAGCACATTTTCCACTTTCGGGTCTTTTTTTATCTGCAAAAGAAGAGAACATATTAGAGAAGCTGGCTGTATAAGATTGCCGTGTCATCAAGAGGTACCAATAGCATTCGCTCATACGATAGGGTTGGCTGGCTATTGATATTTGTTCACTCTCTCTTTCTCTCTCTCTCTCTCTCTCTCTCTCTCTCTCTCTCTCTCTCTCTCTCTCTCTTTCTATCTTTCTCTTTCCTCTCATTTACTAGGAGCACGTGAAGACCCTGGGCTTTTGTTGCCTTCCACTATGTGGCTGATGCCATATTTCTCAAAAGTATGCCACATAATATGCATCAATGTCAAATCAAAAGATTTTGGCACCGCTCTCGCGATGTAAGAGAGTTGGCACCGCTGTGCACACAGACCCACATGTATAAAAAAACCAATCAAACCAACTACACCAGCCTCTCACTCTCCCAAACAAATGTTTTTTATTGCATCAGTCCTCTCTCTCTCTCTCTATCCCACGCAAGTGTTTTTTCATTGCGTGAGTTAATTTGGCACCGGAGCAAAGTAGGTGATCCAGATTGGGGCACCAGGTGAGAAATTGAGGGGCATCGATTCCAAATGCATCACAAGTGAATTTGGCACATGTTTTGGCCTACATAGTGGAGGGTCGTTATAGCCCACTTTTGTACTACCTCATATTTAGTGTAAAATTTTGACCATAGATTGACCTAAGAAAATGCCAATGCATGTCACAAAAAATTATACCATTTTAAATTATGTTCAAATACGAATCCAACGATATAATTCTTAGTAACATGCATTAACATTTTGTCAGTTAAATCTATGGTCAAATTTTGATACTACAAAATAGGAAGAGTAAACCAGGACGGATGTAGTACTTGCTCTTAGGGTTACCATAGAGTTACTAGTCTAAGTTACTTTCCACTATGACTAGCCTAGGCTACTATAGTAGTACAAAAAATGATGCAGGTGATCACGTGAGAAAAAGTACTAAAAACATTTCTTTAGGTGCAGTGCGTAGATGCAATTTTGAACACTACACTTGTCATCGTAATTTGGGAAATTTACGAAAAAATTGAGCTACGTTGTGATTATCGTTTACTAATAGGAAAGAAGTTTCACCTCAATGAGTAGCTTCTCCATGCACGGAAAGCATGTAAGGAATCCAAGAACTTGATCCAGATTGGGGCCGATAGATTTTATTGCCAATATCTTCACTATGCGCATATACTGGGTCAAGCTTGTGGGAATCATTCTCTGGAAGACGGTCATAAATACATCAAGAAGAAATTTAAAAATGTGAATTTCAAGAAGACGGAGAAGAAGATGAGTGTTGTACCTGAACGATTACAGATCCAATAAAGAGTTCGGAGAATTTGGCAGACGAGTACACTCGAGTACAGTAGGAATAGTTTCCTTAACCTGAGTGACCAAAGGAAGAACGCTCTTGATACATTCCATTCGGAAGATCGCATTGAGTAGGTGGCTCCAGCCTGCCAGGAGCCCATCTTGAATCTTATAGAACCTTCCCGCAAGAAATCAGTGGAAGTGGGTCCGCCCCTACAACTCATCAAATCTGCCTTCTTTTCTATTCTGCGCTGTACATATTCTCAAGTTATGAGAAAGAATGGATTTGTCAATTTCGGCACATCAATGACCCTGATTTTTGTTGGACCTTCTAGATCAGATACAGGCAATCTCTCAAGGAAAGGCGCATTCTCAATGACCATAACATGGAATAGCTGGAGTTATATCTTCCCAATTGATGTCTTGTTGCGGGGACAGCAAGACACAAACATCCATCCGAGATTCGTCGAGGCAATGTCGAAGCTAATGAACCGGTGGATCTGCTCAAGACGAAGGTACTCCATAGCCTGTTTCGAGATGCCATCATCGAAGAGGTCGAGCTCCTTGAGTTGAGGGAGAAGAAGGGCGGGCGCGACATTAATCTAGGGAAGATAGCAGGAGCTGAAGCTGGCGCGGCGAAGCGTTGGCATGAGGCGGAGCGCAAATGGTGACAGAGAGTGACATCGTCTAGAAGGGCGGGGGATAGTCGTCGAACTTGGCTTTGACCTGAACAAGCAGATGTAAAGGCGTCTGGCTGGCCCAGGGTACGATGAAAGGATCTTGGAGACTGCGGACATGCGTTTGCAATCCCCGTCACAGAGGAAGATGTCGACGGTGAGGTTGAGGGGGACGCGACGCCAGAGGGGGCGCCAACGCCGGGATAGCAGGGCGGCCCGCACGACAGATTTGGTGGGGAGGAGGCCAATGATGACGAGCAGCATGTCATCGAGGAGGCTGCTACTGAAGTCCATGTTTGCCGGATGCGGTTTTGGCTTGAGCCGCCTCCGCTTGTTGGCTGCCTCGCCGTCCATCTCAACAGGTGGCGACGCCGGTGTACACATGTGCTGGTCTGTGTTGTGTGCTGGCCTGCTGGGTGTGCACGAGTGCGTCCTTCTGTGCATGCCGCCGCGCAGTGGTGAATTGTGCGTGAGTGTGTCCTTCACGCGGAAGAAGTGTGTCCTCAATGTGCCCTAAATTTATTATTGTGCGGGGTGCTACCCCGAGTGGTTTCAACTTTGTTTACTTCACCGCTGTAACATCCCAAGTTTTCAATTTGGAATGTTATGCATAGGTCAGCATATGCATATCATATTTTATTTGCATCTTGGCATTGTGATCCAAAAAAAATCCTAAGCAACTCAAGGACCCATAGAGAGAGTTGGGGATTTTATTATTTTCATATTTGAATTTTCTCAAATATTGAAAAGTGGATCACTTTGGTTTTAATTATTTTTCTCTCCAAATAATATTTCCAATATTTAAAATATATGAGAGGAGATAATATGACTTCTCCAAGATAAATGAAATACTGGAGGAAAAATGTTAAACTCAAATGAATAATTTTATTTGGATTTTATCGCTATTTTATTTGATTTAGAAAAATATGCATTTTTCAAAAATTGCATTTTAGGCCAAAAAATGTTCACTTTGTTCTAAATATTCTATTGAGACAGTGAAAATTCTTTTTGGAATTTTTAGAATTTTTTATATTTTATTAGGATTTTTCTCGGGAGAATTTTATAAAAAAATTGTTTTGGACCGAGGCAGGCCGAAGCCCAGCTGGCCCAGCCGCGCGCCTCCCGCTCCGGCTCGGGAGAGGACTCCTGAGCGCTGCCGCCGCCATGTGCGACGTGTCCATCCCAGACACACCGCCGTCGCCCCCACCCCGAAGCACCCCGAGTCGCCCCCTCCCCCTTTAAATACCTGCCGCCGCCGCCCCTCACCACCACCCCGCCCCGCCCTACAAGCCGCAGCCGCCGCCGCCAGCCACCGCCGCTACGTGCCGCCGCCCGCCGCAGCTCCCCGCCGCCGTAGCGCCGTACGCCGCCGCCGCCATGCCTCGTCTCGCCCCGCCAGCTCGTCGAGCCCCTTCGCGCGCCGGAGAAGCCGTCACCGTCGCCGGAATCCTTCCGTTGACCTCGCTGGTTTTCGCCCCGGTTTTTTTCGGTTTAGATAAAACCGTTCGGTTTTTTAAAACCCTAGATCTGTTTTTTGAATAGATCGGTTTGGTTTTATTTGGTTTAGTTATTTAGTAATCGTTCGTTTGTTCATTCGTTTAAACGAACGCGTTCGCCTGTTTGTCTCTGTTAGCGGACGTTCGTCCGATAGATTTTCCTTTTTCTGATTATTTTTTATCGCAAATTAGCCCCTGATCTTCAAACCGTCACCGTTTCTTAACCTTTTGTCCAAATCTAGTGAAACCAATGCGAAAATCTTCCTCTCGAACCCCTCTTTCTGTTTAATCAACTTGAACAATGTTTTGACAATTTAAAATTTGGTTTCAAGCAGATTTGAATTCGAAGTTCTTTTGACTGTAGTTTCAGTTCCGTAGCTCCGATTCGATTGTTTCTTTTTGCAAAGCGAAGCTCTTCAGTTTGACTTTCAGTTTGGATGTTCTTATTTGAGTTTTATCCGTGCATGTTTGCTTGAGTGCTTATGTATGCTATTGTTTGTTTGTGATATAATTCCCGGAGTGCGCAGCGTGCTACGACGAGTCTCTAGGTTTTGTGGATCATCAGCAAGGCAAGTAACACTTTGATCATACTCTTTTCTTACCCAATTTTTATGCATTAGTTACAACCCTCAAACATCGCATCAGTAGGATCTCATAACATGTGGGTTTTGGGAAGTAGATGATGAGGTAGAACCTATTGCCCTTTTTATTATCAAACCCTGGGGGTTACTTCTACGTTATGCTTATATTGCCATGCTATGATCGTATACGTGGATTGGGTTTGAGTGTAACCATGAAAGATGCGATATTGTTAATTAATGGATAACTTAAGGTGTCTACTTAAATACACATCTGGCTGGATTGGTTGCGGGCACTTGGAGAATCCAGTGTTGTCCTAGGATATCCCGGAGTACCCGTGTGATCATCCGATGGTTCGCCACTCAGGCTCAAAGGGATCATAAGATTATACATGCTAGAAACTTCCGTGTGCAGCCACAAGCTATTATGGGCTCTAGCATAGTTGAGTAAGTTGCATGACCTCTTCCAGTGGTAGGCTAGAAGATGTAGGGGATATAGGTTGGTACTGTCTACCCAGGGTTAGAGTTAATGCTTCTGAAAGACTGTGTCTCGGTCATCCGTTTCTCAAACATCATGTAGTGCAAGAAATCCAATGAAGGAGATCGAGTCTTGTGGGGAAAAGTGCGCAAACCTCTGCAGAGTGTACAAACTAATCATGGTTAGTCGTGTCCCCGGTTATGGACATTTTGAGTATCTGGATCTTGGATTATCATGTTGATCTCAACACTCTAATTAATTTGTTGGGGTTTTGTTACTATCTAATTGGGATTGAGTTGGAGGAACCTTCTCAATGTTTAACAACTACCATGATAGTTAAACAAAATACATTCCTTTGTTGTAGGAAAAAATTGGCTTTTCGCAAAACATTATAACCGTAGAGCCTACACCAGCCATATATGTGTGTAGTGATAGCCTTTACTTGTTCATTGCTCTAATGTGTTATCTTGCCAGCATATTCCATGTGCTAACCCGTTTCGGGCTGCAACATATCATGTTCCAGACTTTTCAGACGAAGAGTAAGGTGCGCTAGGTCGTTGTCGTGCACTTAGCTATGCTGTTGGAGTGATGGACTCACTTTATATTCCATGCCTTCCGCTGTTATCATTTAGATGGCCTTAAGCCATATTTATTGTAATAAGTTCTCTCTTGAGACTATCGATGTAATAAGTGTGTGATTTCTACTCTGTTATAGTCCTTCGGAGTACTGCGTGTGTCAGCATTACCGATCCAGGGATGATACTTGTGCATAGAGATTCGACCGTTTGAGGTTGGATCGCTACAAGATGGTATCAGAGCACACGCTGAATGTAGCACACGACCACTAAGATGAGCCATAGGTCACTCTTCTCTACTCATATCTGACTCCTCTCCAATTTCCACTCTATAGGATGGCGGACATAAGGAACAAGTTTGCTCAGCCGGATGAAGACACACCTTTTGGACGACACTTGAAGTCACTAGGTACTTGAACATCGGAATACCAAGCTTCACCGGGACTTACACCGCCACTATACCAGAAGAGGAACATTGGATGATTCGAGTTCAAGTTCCAGGAAGGACATTCATGCCAGTTACTGAACCCACAGAGTTTTCCTTTGATGCTTGATAATTTACAACAGTAATAAGAACACAAAAATAATTGTGTGCAACTCAGTTGGACATATCTGCTAACACTAAAGTGGAACATTTATAATTTCAAATACATGCAACTAAGTACCCAATTTTCTGTTGAACAGGAGAAGGAATATATATTTATATACCTGATCAGCCATGAACGTACCACTAATTGACTGGTATATATGCGAGCAAAGTGAGGATATAATAATGGTCTAATGGATCTCGTAGTCTTACTTGAAGATGGTGCAGTACCATATGAGGTGTATGATGGAGCCCCGGCGGAGGCAGCCATCCCTGACGAGATGCCTTAGGGGCGTGATGAGCTTGATCTCCATTGTGTGCAGGCTGTTGGACAGCACCAGGGAGTACCACTCGACCTGGCCGCCTGGCATGCCGTGGCCGACCGCCAGCGACGGGATCCCCAGGGTGTCCACTACCTGCATCACCACCGACGCCGTGTGCCACGCCTTACTCTCCGCCACTACACGTCCTCCACTAGCGCGGCCTTCTTCGGCACCACCTCGTACACCGCTTCCTCCGTCGTCGTCCGCATCGCCCCACCTCCACAGGCAGGGAGCAGCCCGGGCTGGTCGCCGGGATGGGCCTAGTCGGCTGGTTGGTGGAGGAAGGATGCCTGCGCGTGTGGCCTGCAGGAAGTGTACACGATGGAGGATCCCACCATGGGTCGGGGAGAGGGAGAGACGGGATGACAGATCGAAGAAGAAACGGGAGGGGATCCCGGCGGCAGAGGAAAGGAGAGGAGGTGGAGGGAATCTGGATCGGGGATGGGTGTGGTGTGGGGGTGTACTGGGACGGTTGGTGGGGTGGGTAATGGATCGGGGGTGGTCTGGTGTGGGATTGACGCACTGTGCTAGCGATAGCGCGGGGTGTCTCACCTCCGTTACAGTTATCCAATTAGTAGTGGCGTAGGTTTACGACCCATGCTATCGTTATGGTTTGTTCGTGGGGCACAGTTAGGAATTATTTACCAGTAGCATGCCCAAAAGAAACCAATGTTGCTTCTAAGCCATACCAGTAGCGTGCTTTGTATCTAATGCTACTATTAATTACCAGTAGCGTGGGGACACAAACAAACGCTACTGGTAAACTTCTATGTATAAGCATTTTCCTAGTAGTGTACCAACGTGGAGTCTAGGAAAGAGCATGGCAGCCCACATCGCCATAGGACGCATCGGCGAAGTTTATCACAAGGATTTTAAGGACACCATTTACCAGATATGCAGTCCATTGCAACTTACATCCAGGAGTTAAACTAGCACATTCGTCGCTAGGAGAACCAAATGTGCACAAGCATGATAGATCTGAAGAAGTTGATGACTAGGAACATGGAGCTTGAAGAGGAACTCAAGTCTACACGCGATGGATACGAGGAGGAAATCGCAATACTAGTGGAGTTCAATGATGACCTGACAAGGAAGCTAGGAGTATTTATGGGAGACCCTGCACCAGGAGGAGATGACGACCATCCGAAGGACTACATCATCATCGACGATACTGACTCCGACCCCGACAGTAGTGATGATGATTATGAAGACGAAGCTGGAGCAGATATCATGGAGTCTTCCACTAATCAAAATTTTTAGTAGACCACCATATTATTAGTAGTATTTCCTCCATGTATATATTAGTAGTCTGAGCACTGTAATGATAGTTAGATCGATTGTATGCCCTTGCTTGAAATTGTTTTGGTGTGTTATGATTGTGTTTGTCTCATGTGCATATGGGTAGTGCTTTCTCACTAGACCTCATTCTATTCTAATCTCTCCCCTCTAAACGCATCAGATGCCTCTGAGACGTGATCCCGGATTAGCCTTCCCACCGGAGGTCACTCAATTGATCCAACAACAGAATACACTGATGCAGTTGCTAGTACAGAATCAAGGCAACAACAACAACAATAACAACAATGCACCACCACCACCTCTAGTTGACAACTTGGCCTGTTTTCTGAGGTTGCAGCCACCGGTGTTTTCAAGTAGCACAGAGCCCATAGTTGCTGATAACTGGCTATGCAGGATTGGAAGGGAGCTGACCACCGCAGGTTGCACATACGCTGAGAAGGTGTGTTTTGCCGCACACCAACTGAATGGACATGCAGCCTCATGGTGGGAGAATTACACAGCCACTTTCCCTATATCTAATGTTACTTGGGAGCAGTTTCAGCAAGCATTCCACACTGCTCATGTCTCAACTGGAGCTATGAGCATGAAGAAGCGTGAGTTTCGCAACTTATGCCAGGGCAACCGTACTGTGGGGCAGTACGTGGATGAGTTTAGCAAGTTAGCTCACTATGCCCCAGATGATGTGGCCACAGATGCCGCGAAACAGGAGAAGTTTATGGAAGGGTTGAATGATGAGATGTGCATGTAGTTAATGGTGGAAACATTTAACAACTACTAGGAGTTAGTAGATAATGCTCTTATGATTGAAGGGAAGCAACATCAGATTGAGAGCCACAAAAGGACGTATGGACCAGGGAAGTACAATTTAGGAGCTCACCAGAAGCCTCGTTTCACCCCGAACTCGGGAGGATATACCCACAACCATGGAGGTCATACCCACAATGTAGGAAGTTCGCATAACCACATGGCCCCAAGAATCGAAATGGGAATGGAGCAGGCAGTAATCAGAACCGCTCTAACCCAGCCACACCCGCCAAGAGGGTTCTAAGTCACATTACTTGTTTCAAGTGCGGGAAGACTAGACATTATGCCACCGAATGTTCTGAAGCAAAGAATGGAAATGGCAATGGAAGCTCTTGGAAGAAGCCCAACCCTTTCGACAAGGGACAAGTGAACCACGTGAACGTGGACGAGGTTGAAGAGCAGCCAGATGCAATTATCGGTAAGTTTTTGGTTAAGTCATTTACCACTCTCATTCTTTTTGATACTGGTGCATCGCATTCATGCATTTCAAGGGGATTTGTGTACAAGTTTAAGTTACCCACCTTAGCCCTTAGGACACCCTTGTTAGTAAGCTCACCAGGTGCAGAGTATATGGCCAGCCGATGGTGCGAACGGTTACGCTTAACCATTGGTAGGCATGTTTTCCCCTCAAACCTAATAATTCTGGAGTCACAAGGATTGGATGTGATACTGGGTATGGATTGGCTAATGAATTATGGAGGAAACATTGATTGTGCTAGTAGGTCAATTCTGCTCACCACCCTGGAGGGAAAAAGGATTAAGTATGTATCCAGGCATGCACCAAAGAGGACTCACGTAAATACTCTCACTAGACTTGTTCAGAAGGAAGTGCCTATAGTGAAGGATTATCCGGATGTATTTCCAGAGGAGTTACCCGGCATGCCACCAGATCGAGACATTGAGTTTTTGATAGAGCTGTTGCCAGGCACCGGACCAATATCGAAGAGACCATACCGGATGCCCGCAAATGATCTGGAGAAGAATAAGAAACAGATTAAGGAGTTATTGGAGAAAGGTTACATTCGCTAAAGTTCGTCACCATGGGGAGCCCGAGTGCTCTTGGTTGTGAAGAAGGATAAATCTTTGAGAATGGTAGTTGATTATCGTGCATTGAATGAAGTGACGATCAAGAACAAGTACCCATTGCCGATAATCAATGATTTATTTGACCAGTTGCAAGGAGCTAAAGTATTTTCCAAGATCGATCTTCGATCAGGATATCACCAGCTGAAGATCCGAGAACAGGATATACCTAAGACAGCCTTCACCATGAGGTACGGACTATATGATTACATAGTTATGTCATTTGGATTGACTAACACCCCTGCCTATTTCATGATTATGATGAATAAGGTGTTCATGGAGTTCATGGATAAATTTGTCATGGTGTTCGTTGATGACATTTTGGTATACTCGAAGAATGAAGAGGAACACAAGGAGCATTTGCGTTTATTTCTCGAGAAACTCAGGGAACATCAACTATATGCCAAGTTCAGCAAATGTGAGTTTTGGTTGAAGGAAGTTGAATTCCTTGGACATGTTATACCAGGAGAAGGTATAGTCGTGGATCCTACCAAGGTTCAGTCTGTCACGGAGTGGTTGGCACCCACCTTAGTTGGAGAGATCCACAGTTTTCTGGGACTCGGAGGATATTACCGGAGATTCATCGAGAATTTTTCTAAGATTGCAAAGCCCATGAAGGAGTTGTTAAGGACACCAAGTTCAAATGGACAGATGAATGTGAGGCAAGTTTTCAGGAGCTGAAGAAACGGTTGGTTACAGCCACAGTGCAGATTCTGCCGGATATACACAAGGATTTCCAAGTGTATTGCGATGCATCCCACTTAGGACTTGGAGGCGTACTTATGAAAGACGGAAGGGTTGTTTCATATGCCTCACGTCAGCTTCGATCGCATGAGTAGAATTATGCCACGCATGATTTGGAGTTAGCAGCTGTAGTGCATGCGCTCAAGACCTGGTGGCGTTTTCTAATTGGAAATCATTGTGATGTGTACACGAATCATAAGAGTTTGAAGTACATTTTCACATAGAAGGAGTTGAATCTCAGGCAAAGGAGATGGTTGGAGCTTATAAAGGATTATGATATGAAGTTGCACTATCATCTAGGCAAGGCCAATGTCGTAGTAGATGCTTTGAGCCGGAAGAGTTACGCCAATACCCTCGTAAGCGGAGGATTACCAAAGGAGTTAGCTGAAGATCTCAGGGAGCTACGTTTGGAGATAGTCCCTAGAGGTTTTGTTGCAGCATTAGAAATTCAGTCGACATTATTGGGAAATATTCGAGAAGCTCAGAAGGATGATGAGGAAATTACTGAGATAAAGGAGAAGATGAGCAAAGGAAAAGCCAAAGGTTTTCGTGAAGATGAGCATGACACCTTGTGGTTTGAAGACCGTGTTTATGTGCCCAATAATGCAGATATCAGGAAGATGATACTTCAGGAGGCTCGTGACTCGCCATACTCGATACACCCCGGAAACACCAAGATGTATTTGTATTTAAACGAGCATTTCTGGTGGACTGGTATGAAGAAGGATATTGCCGAGTATGTAGCAGTATGTGATGTATGTCAGAGAGTGAAGGCAGAACATCAGAAGCCAGCAGGATTACTGTAGCCTATGCCGATACCTTAATGGAAGTGGGACAAGCTTGGCATGGATTTTATCACCGGATTACCGAGGACCCGATCGGGATATGATTCTATTTGGGTAGTAGTGGATCGTCTGACCAAAGTAGCTCACTTTATCCCAGTGAAAACCACCTATACGAGTGCGAAGTTGGCCAAGATATATATGACCAGGATCGTATGTCTGCATGGAGTTTCAAGGACTATCGTATCAGATAGAGGAACACAGTTTACTTCAAAGTCTTGGCACTAGTTGCACCAAACTTTGGGTACCAGGCTAGAGTTCAGTACAACTTTTCATCCGCAGACAGATGGACAGACTAAGAGAGCCAATCAGATTCTAGAGGACATGTTGAGAGCTTGTGCGCTAGATTATAGATCTAGTTGGGATGATAATTTGCCCTACGCGGAGCTCTCATACAACAATAGTTATCAAGACAGTTTGAAGATGGCTCCTTTCGAAGCTTTGTTTGGAAGAAGGTGCAGGACACCGTTTAATGTGGGATGAAATTGGAGACAACCAGTTGTTTGGACCAGATTTGATCAAAGAGTCAGAAGAGAAGGTTAAGTTGATTCGAGATAGACTGAAGGTAGCTCAGTCCAGGCAGAAGAGTTATGCAGACTCAAAACGCAAGGAGGTAGTCTATGAAATCGGAGACAGAGCATATCTTCGAGTGTCACCCTTGCGAGGAGCTAAACATTTTGGAGTTAAGGGAAAGTTAGCCCCGAGATTTGTAGGACCATACTGAGTTTTGGAACGTATGGGAGAAGTAGCCTACAAGTTGGTGTTACCCGAAGGACTGTCAGGAGTTCATGATGTGTTTCACGTTTCCCAGTTGAAGAAGTGCCATGCTGAGATGGCCGATATTCCTCTAAGAGATATAGTGCCCCTGGAAGCAATTCGGTTGGATAGTGATTTGACCTATGAGGAGAAACCAGTCAATTTTCTCGAGTTTGCCAGCCGAGTTACCCGCAGCAAAGTTATCAAGTTTTTCTAAGTTCAGTGGAGCCACCATACCGAGGATGAAGCCACCTGGGAATGAGACGATGATCTACGGAAAGATCACCCACACCTATTTTCTAGCCAGCCCGAATCTCGACGACGAGATTCACCTTAAGGGGGGTAGGTTTGTAACATCCCAAATTTTCAATTTGGAATGTTATACATAGGTCATCATATGCATATCATATTTTATTTGCATCTTGGTTTTGTGATAAAAAATCCTAAGCAACTCCAGGACCCACAAAGAGAGTTGGGGATTTTATTATTTTCATATTTGAATTTTCTCAAATATTGAAAAGTGGGTCACTTTGGTTTTAATTATTTTTCTCTCCAAATAATATTTCCGATATTGAAAATATATGAGAGGAGATAATATGACTTCTTCAAGATAAATGAAATATTGGAGGAAAATGTTAAAATCAAATAAATAATTTTATTTGGATTTTATCACTATTTTATTTGAATTAGAAAAATATGCATTTTTTCCAAAATTGCATTTTAGGCCAAGAAAATGTTCACTTTGTTCTGAATATTCTATTTAGACATTAAAAATTGTTTTTGGCATTTGTAGAATTTTATTTTATTAGGATTTTTCTCGGCGGAATCTTATGAAAAATGTTTCGGACCGAGCCGGGCCGAAGCCCAGCCGCGCGCCTCCCGTTCTGACTCGGGAGAGGACTTCCGAGCGCCGCCATCGCCATGGACGACGTGTCCGTCCCGGACACGCCACCGTTGCCCCCTCCCCCAAGCACCACGAGTTGCCCCCTCCCCCTTTAAATACCCGCCGCTGCCGCCCCTCACCACCACCCCCGCCCCGCCCCGCAAGCCGCAGCAGTAGCAAGCCGCAGCCTCAGCCGCCGCCCACCGCCGCTCGCCGCAGCGCCCCCCTGCCGCACGCCGCACGCCGCCGCTGCCGTCCCTCGCCTCGCCTCGCCCCACCACCTCGACGAGCCCCACCACGCGCCAGAGAAGCCGCCGTCACCGCCGGAATCCCGCCGTTGACCTCGCCGGTTTAAAAAACCCTAAATCGGTTTTTTTCGAATAGATCGGTTTGCTTTTATTCGGTTTAGTTATTTAGTAATCGTTCATTCCTTTAAACAAATGCGTTCACCCGTTGGTCTCTGTTAGTGGACGTCCGTCCGATAGATTTTTCTTTTTCTGTTTATTTTCAGCCAAGGACCTATCCGCGATTATTTTTTATCACAGATTAGCCCCTGATCTTCAAACCCTCGCCATTTCTTAACTGTTTGCCCAAATCCAGTGAAACCAACGCCAAAATCTTCGTCTGGAACCCCTCCTTTTGTTTAATCAACTTGAACAAGGATTGAAAATTTACAATTTGGTTTCAAGAAGATTTGAATTCGAAGTTCATTTGACCATAGTTTCAGTTCCGTAGCTCGATTCGATTGTTTCTTTTTGCAAATAAAAACACTTCAGTTGAACTTTCAGTTTGAATCTTCTTATTAGAGTTTTATCCGTGCATATTTGCTTGAGTGCTTATGTATGCTATTGTTTATTTGCGATAGAATTCCCGGAGTGCGCAGCGTGCTACTACGAGTCTCTAGGTTTTGTGGATCATCAGCAAGGCAAGTAACACTTTGATCATACTCTTTTCTTACCAAGTTTTTATGCATTAGTTACAACCCTCAAACATTGCATGAGTAGGATCTCTTAACATGTGGGTTTTGGGAAGTAGATGATGAGGTAGAACCTATTGCCCTTTTATTATCAAACCCTGGGAGTTACTTCTATGTTATGCTTATATTGCCATGCTATGATCATAGACATGGATTTGGTTTGAGTGTATCCATGATAGATGTCAGATTGTTAATTAATGATTAACTTAAGGTGGCTACTTAAATACACATCTGGGTGGATTGGTTGCGGGCACCAGGAGAATCCAGGGTTGTCCTAGGATATCCCGGAGTACCCATGTGATCATTCTATGGTTCGCCACCCAGGCTCAAAGGGATCATAAGATTATTCATGCTAGAAACTTCCGTGTGCAGCCACAAGCTATTATGGGCTCTAGCATAGTTGAGTAAGTTACATGACCTCTTCCGGTGGTAGGCTAGCAGATGTAGGGGATATAGGTTGGTACTGTCAACCCGGGGTTAGAGTTAATGATTCTGAAAGACTGTGTCTCGGTCATCCATTTCTCAAAGATCATGTAGTGCGATAAATCCAACGGAGGAGATTGAGTCTTGTGGGGAAAAGTGAGCAAACCTCTTCAGAGTGTACAAACTAATCATGGTTAGCCGTGTCTTTGGTTACGGACATTTTGAGTATCTGGATGTTGGATTATCATGTTCATCTCAACACTCTAATTAATTTGTTGGGGTTTTGTTACTATCTAATTGGGATTGAGTTGGAGGAACCTTCTCAATGTTTAACAACTACCATGATAGTTAAACAAAATACATTCCTTTGTTGTAGGGAAAAATTGGCTTTTCGCAAAACATTATAACCGTAGAGCCTCCACCAGCCATATATGCATGTAGTGATAGCTTTTACTTGTTCATTGCTCTACTGTGTTATCTTGCCAGCATGTTCCATGTGTTGAGCCATTTCGAGCTGCAACATATCATGTTGCAGACTTTTCAGACGAAGAGTAAGGTGCGCTAGCTCGTTGTTGTGCACTCAGCTATGCCATTGGAGTTGATGTACTCACTTTATCTTCCAAGCCTTCCGTTGTTATCATTTAGATGGCCTTAAGCCATATTTATTGTAATAAGTTCTCTCTTGAGACTACCGATGTAATAAGTGTATGATTGCTACTCTGTTATAAATCCTTCGAAGTACTGTGTGTGTCAGCATTACCGTTCCAGGGATGACACTTATGCACAGAGATTCGACCGTTTGAGGTTGAATTGCTACAACCGCGTGTCAGATGGCCCTCTAGTTTACTTATTTTCATGCACTACCACATGGGCCAGCACACGAAGATAGAGAAGACGAGCTGACAAGGCAGCATGTGGACTGGTTGACCGGTCAACTAAACAATACACGGAGCCATACGTTGACACGGTGAGCGTATAATCCGTCGGTATAGAGAGTTCAAGTGAGAGGGGAGGCCCATGAGAGATAGCAGAGAGAGAGAAAGAGCTACTCTGTCCGTTCGATAATGTAGTGCCAACATTTTTTTGAAGTCAAACTTTTGAAACTTTGACCAAGTTTATAAAGAAATTACTTATATCTACAATACCGAAGATAAATGATAGTACGAAGTAAGTACATGTCGTGATGAATCTAATGATCGTTCCAGATGTAAATGTTATTCTCCACATATACCTGGTGAAAGTTTTCTGAGGTTTGACTTTTCAAAACATCCATATGCTTATGGACATGAGAGAGTCCTTGACTAGAGAGAGTGAGTGAGTGAGAGAGAGTGTGTGTGTGAAATAGAAAGACTGAGTGAAAAAAGTGTGTGTGCGTGTGTGAAAGAGACATGGACAACACACGATAAAAGTAGAGAAAAGGCGTGTGTGTCTTATGCAAACATATCACACATGCATCTTCGACAACGGATGCAAGGTGAGAAGATAGTGTGTGGTTGTTTGCAACAGAGAGAGAAAGACCCCTAGCACGTGGCCAACAGGGGCTCACAATCAAGGGAGAGAGGTCGAGAGAGACATACAAAGAAAATGCAGACATGGGGAGGAGAGAGTGTATGTTTGTGGTAGAGAGGTCCCATGGAGATCGTGATGGGACTACATGGGTGGGAGATCGAGTGACAAGGTGTGTGCACGATAGAAGATACCCCGAGAGATATCGAGATAGATGTATGGATGGAAGGAGACAATACATGTGTTCTTGATAGCTAGTGAGAGATAATAATACTTAGGGGGAGTGCGTGCGCCTATGATGGAGTGAGGGATTATGGTACTTAGGGGGGTGCGTGTCACATAGAGAGAGAGAATAAGGGCAGAGAGTGTTGGATGGGTCTATATGTAGCGCGAGCGAGACATGTGTATGTGTGAACCAGGGAGATATAAAGTTTGAGAGAGATAGAGGAGCCCCAATAAGGCTGAGTGGTGCATTAGATAGCAGAGAGGGGGAAAGAGATATTCCATCCACTCGATAATGCAGTGCTTGTAAATTTTTTTAGAAGTCAAACTTTGGAAACATTGATCAGGTTTACGCAAATGTTATTTATATCTACAATACCAAAGATACATCATATGAAACTACATCTCATGATGAATCTAATGGTATATGGTTGTCGTTCTAGATGTAAATGTTTTTCTTCACGTGCATGGTCAAACTTTGTGATGTTTAACTTTTCAATAAATAGACCGAAGAGAGTGCCTAAGTCGAGAGAGATCAAGTGCCTGTGAAGGAGAATGAGTGAGTGTGCAAAAATAGTATGTGTGTGAAAGAGAAAGGGACAGCAAACGATAAATTAGAGAGAGAGAATGTGTTTTTTCGTTTCTTATGCAAACATATCACACATGCATCTCTGAGATAGAAAAGCGAGGTGAGGAGATACACGAAGATAGCTAGTGCGTGATTGTTTGCAATGGAGAGAGACACCGCTATAGCACATATCCAATAGAGGTCTGGCAAACAAGGAACAAAGGTCGAGAGGGACACATGGAGAACATGGATGCATGGGGAGGGAGAGAGGGTGTCTTTGTGATAGAGAGATCCCCTCGAGATCGTGAGGGGACTTATATGGGTGGGAGATCGAGGGAGGTGCGGGCGAGATAGAAATATGCCCTGAGAGAAATCGAGATAGACCATGCACATGTTTTAGCTAGTCATATACATATAGGGGGGGACTGCGTGTGCCTACATTTGAGTGAGAGACCATCATACTTGGATAGGCATGAGATTGTGTGTGTGTGCGTGTGAGATGGAGAGAGAACGAGGGAGAGAGATAAAGTTTTAGATGGGTCTATCGAGTGCGAGTGAGATATGCATGTGTATGTGTGACCCAGGTAGATGGAGAGTTTGAGAGAGAGAGAGGGAAGAGCTCTGAGATGACAGAGTGGTGCGTGAGAGAGTTACGGGTAACGAGCCAAGGAATTTGTGTGTGTACGATGAGTGCACCCAAGATATTTAGCTTGGACTAGAGAATCATACATAGTGTGCAAGAGAGACCTATAAATGGAGTATATATGCATGCGAACTAGAAAGACCCCACCCCCAGACACACAAAGAGAGAGAGAGACAGAGAGAGAGGGAGAGGGACCAACAAGGTTTGTGTGTTGGATGCGTGTGACAGAATTGAAGATTATCAGCGAGAAAGAGAGAGAGAGAGAGAGAGAGAGAGAGAGAGAGAGAGAGAGAGCGGGAGTCCGGGAGAGGGGGAGGTCGCGTTTTATGCATCAAAGACTGATATAAACCATGTTTTGATATAAACTTGCATTCAAATATTTAAATTGGAGAACATGTTGTCTGCAATCCACACATGAACGGAGATATGCGTATATCAAACAAGTTCATTAATTTGACTCTCAACATGTTCATGGAGTACTATAATACCGTACAACATGCTACTCGATTGATGTGTTTAATTTTGGATTTAGTTCACTATTTTGACCTGGTGAACGAGCTATTTAATTGAATCGAGATATTTAATTTTGGGTTTGATTCCTGTTTTTGAGTGGGTCAACTATTTTTCATATAGTAAATCGCTAGCAACGGGCATGTAAAAACACATTACTCCCGACCATCATCTCTCCATCTGAAAAAGAAGTGGCAAGCTAATATTTCAAAATTTTATTCGAATCGACTTGGGAAGGTAGACGTGGATGCTCGTTCTCCAAAAATTTGAACGAACCGTTAAATACCATCTGCTCGATAGAATTCGCCCGAGCAAATAAATGGGAGACGCGAAATTACCGGCCTATGTGGGACACACATCAATTGGCCCGTTGTACATCGAGGGTAGGTTCATAACTTCATCCAAGCACGCCTTCTCCTCGGCCGAAATGACATGTACCGAATAATTCATAAACCATGGTCGGCAAAACACCCTCTCCTCGCCCGAAATAGCTCGCGCCCACTATTTCAAAACACGCTCTCCTCGCCCGAAATCGCTCGCGCCCACTATATTTCAAAACACGCCCTCCTCGCCCGAAATCGCTCACGCCCACTATATTTCAAAACACGCCCTCCTCGTCCGAAATCGCTCGCGCCCAGTATATTTCAAAACATGCCCTCCTCGCCCGAAATCGCTCACGCCCACTATTTGGGAGAAGCAAAGTCACTCTACTATCCCCGACCCTCAGTACACAGATCCAAGCCGAGAACTGTAACCCCCCCCCACACACACATTTCAGACAAATGATTCCGTAAGACATGGTTCCCCCTCCCAATTCCTCATTCATACCTCGTGGGCGCCAAATCACCTTCTCCCCAGAAGCTCCATTCTCCCGAGCCGCGAAACCTCAGCCCCTCCTCCATGGTGCCCCCATCGCACCAAATTCACAGCTGCCCTCCTCTCTAATCTCGGAGACGCTGTCCATTTGTCGTCGTGCACTGGGCCGTGTGTCTCTTACTCCGTGCTGCCAGAGCTGCCTCTACGACGGTCGCGTGAACAGTAATAGAGCCAATTCACCCCCGCCATTGTTCACGGTGCCGGAGCGGCTCCAACTTTGGACCCGTCCAGAGCCCCGGCGTTGCTTCCCTGTAGCCGTCGACCATCACGACATCTCTACTTCCCTGCCGCCGGTGGCCACGAGGCAGGGGGCGCGCCTGCCCCCCCCCCCTGGGCACACCCCTGACCCTCGTGGGCCACCCATAAGGCGGTTGATGCCCTTCTTTCGCCACAAGAAAGCTAATATCCGGATAGAGATCGTGTTAAAATTTCAGCCTAATCGGAGTTATGGATCTCCGGGAATATAAGAAACGGTGAAAGGGAAGAATCTGGGAACGCAGAAATATCGAGAGACAGAGAGACAGATCCAATATCAGAGGGGCTCTCGCCCCTCCCGTGCCATGGAGGCCATGGGCTAGAGGAGGTCAAGGAAGAAGAACAATGAGGGGGCTCTCTCCCCTTGCTTCCGGTGGCACCGGAGTGCCACCGGGGGCCATAATCATCACTGCGATCTACACCAACACCTCCGCCATCTTCACCAACATCTCCATCACTTTCCCCCCTCTATCTACAGCGGTCCGCTCTCCCGCAACACGCTCTACCCTCTACTTGAACATGGTGCTTTATGCTTCATATTATTATACAATGATGTGTTGCCATCCTATGATGTCTGAGTAGATTTTTGTTGTCCTATCGGTGGTTGATGAATTGCTATGATTGATTTAATTTGCTTGTGGTTATGTTGCTGTCCTTTGGTACCCATCATATGATTGCGCGCGTGGATCACACCCTAGGGTTAGTTGTATGTTGATAGGAGTATGTATTGGAGGGCAAGAGTGACAGAAGCTTCAACCTAGCATAGAAATTGATGCATACAGGATTGAAGGGGGACCAATATATCTTAATGCTATGGTTGGGTTTTACCTTAATGAACATTAGTAGTTTCGGATGCTTGCTAATAGTTCCAATCATAAGTGCATAGAATTCCAAGTGAGGGATGACATGCTAGCAGTGGCCTCTCCCACATAATACTTGCTATTGGTCTAGTAAAGTAGTCAATTGCTTAAGGGGCAATTTCGCAACTCCTACCACCACTTTTCCACACTCGCTATATTTACTTTATTGTTTCTTTATCTAAACAGCCCCTACTTTTTATTTACGTACTCTTTATTATCTTGCAAACCTATCCAACAACACCTACAAAGTACTTCTAGTTTCATACTTGTTCTAGGTAAAGCGAACATCAAGCGTGCGTAGAGTTGTATCGATGGTCGATAGAACTTGAGGGAATATTTGTTCTACCTTTAGCTCCTCATTGTGTTCGACACTCTTACTTATCGAAAACTGTTGCGATCCCCTATACTTGTGGGTTATCACTGGCGGGAACCTCAGTAATAGCTGAGCTCGCACCATAGCCTTTATGGTTGTGATTGGCATGGATGTCGATGATGTCGACTGCACCGTCGTCTGGCTCCTGATGGTGCCAGCGGCGGTGGCAGCGCCGCGCCAACGCTACTGTGGGACGGCCACCGGGGCAGCGGGGTCGCGTGGCGGTGGTGCTCGAAGATCAGTGGCTCCGTCAAGCGCAATGGTCTGGCTGGCTCGTCCAGGAGGAGCCGCATGTGCAGCGGTCGCTCCCGTGGTGGGGGCGATCGGAGGGCGATGGCTCACCCCGGACCGAGCATCGTTGCGGTAGCTGTGCTCGTCGGTGAGAGGAGGGGGCGTGGACGGAGTAATCCCCTCGCCCGCACCTTGTAGAGCATGACCGTCGAGACGTTGTTGATGATGTTCTCTTTCGGTAGCTCCGGCCCTCGTGTCGGACATGGGGGAGGTGGTAATGGCGCCACTAGCTCCAACCACGTCCCCAGCAGCGTCCACGTCCTCGCACGCCCCCGTGTCCCCTGCGGTGTTAGAGACCGCGGGCGGTGGAGCCTTCGAGGTGGATGGATGGGCCGAGGTACCAGATTAATTCTTGGGCGCCATGGTCGATGGCGCCATCGAGGATGAAGATGACGCACTGCGCACATCAGTTTTGTGCAAGCGAGCCCCTTACATGGCGTGCCAAAGATGTCGCGGATATCTGCGAGCACCTATGGGACTGGGCAGCCCCTTGCTGGTTTGGCAGGGGGCGTCGCGTTGCAGAAAGAGCAGACCAGTGTACGGTAGCACGTCGGAGAGCACACAACAATTTACCCAGGTTCAGGCCGCCTCGAGGCGTAAGACCATACTCCTGCTTTGGTGGATTGATGGTGGAATGAGCATGGTGATGCGTAGTACACTTGCCCGGCAGGGTTCGCCTTGGGGCCATAGAGACTACACGCGTATGGTGGCTAGGGTTCATCAACTTTCCAACCCTTCATACAAGTTCCATGGGCCTCCTTTTATAGATTAAGGGGTCACCACAATCGCAAATTAGTCATTATACACTAATATGACAGCGAACAGTGCTATCATACCTAACTCTGCGGGCTGACAAGGCGCATTAAATGCGCCGCTTGGTGTCACATCACTGGTTGCCTGACAAGGCTTGCCGGGCTATCTTGCGAGCTCCGCGCCTATTCCCTTGAAACGTCCCAGGATGGGTATCATCTGTAGGCTTCTTCTGTAGGAAATGGCTGCCATGTGGCAAACGACTGCCACATAATCATCTTGCAGGTTGTGCCGCACTGATTGACGACGTGGGTCACACTTGAGTGGTTGGTGGGGTGGTTCTGCCCCCGCGAGCCCCGACAGACTTTGCCAGGGTGCCTCGGTTGTCTGCTCATTGCGGTGGCCTTGCCCCTTGTCGGGCTCGCCTACCAGCAGGGAGGTCCTTCTCTTGCCGATATCTTGCTCTTCTGGCTCAATGTTGGTCTCTCTGGACTGCATGTTAGTTCTTCAAATCTCTTGGTCCTTGAATCACTGACTTGGGTTGGTGCTTCAATCTTGATCTCCTGCATGTGCATAGTCTGGGAAACAGACCCAGGGTTTGTTGCACCGACACTTGCCGGTAACGAGATTGAACTAGGTATGATGATACCGACGATCGAATCTCGAGCAAGTAACGTACCGATGACAAAGGGAATAATGTATGTTGTTATTGCGGTTTGACCGATAAAGATCTTCGTAGAATATGTAGGAACCAATATGAGCATTCATGTTCCGCTATTGGTTATTGACCAGAGATGTGTCTCGGTCATATCTACATAGTTCTCGAACCCATAGGGTCCGCATGCTTAACGTTCGATGACGATTTGTATTATGAGTTATGTGTTTTGGTGACCGATGTTTGTTCGGAGTCCCGTAAGAGATCACGGACATGATGAGGAGTCTCAGAATGGTCAAGAGGTAAAGATTCATATATTGGAAGGTAGTATTGGGACATCAGAATGGTTTCGAGTGATTCGGGTATTTTCTGGAGTACCGAGGGGTTAGTGGAACCCCCCCGAGGAAGTGCTGGGACTACATGGGCCTAAGGGAGAGAGAGGGAAGCCCTCAGGGGGGGGGGGAGTGGCGGCGCGCCCCCCTCCTAGGGAGTCTGAATAGGACAAGGAGGAGGGGGCACGGCCCCCCTTTCCTCTCCCTCTCCCTCTCCTTCCTTTTCCCTCCGGTGGAAGAAAGTATAGGAGGGGGGGGCGAATCCTACTAGGAGTGGAGTCCTAGTAGGACTCCCCCCCATGGCCCGCCCCCTCATGGCCGGCCACCTCCTCCTCCCCTCCTGTATATACGGGGGTGGGGGCACCCCAAAGGCACATCAATTGTTCTCTTAGCTGTGTGCGGTGCCCCCCTCCACAGTTTACTCCTTCGGTCATAGCGTCGTAGTGCTTAGGCGAAACCCTGCGCAGATCACATCACCATCATCGTCACCACGCTGTCGTGATGATGGAACTCTCCCTCGAACCTCTGCTGGATCAAGAGTCCGAGGGACATCATCGAGCTGAACGTGTGCTGAACACGGAGGTACCGTATGTTTGGTACTAAGATTGGTTGGATCGCGAAGACGTTCAACTACATCAACCGTGTTTACTTAACGCTTCCGCTTTCGGTCTACGAGGGTACGTGGACACACTCTCCCGTTCTTGTTCCTATGCATTTCCTAGATAGATCTTGCGTGATCGTAGGAATTTTTTTGAAATTGCATGCTACGTTCGCCAATAGGTTTCCCTAGAGGCTTCTCTCAAGATAGCAAATAATATGGTGGGCGAACAAATTACTGCCAAGCAATTGATAGAAAAGCACAAAGTTATGACGATACTATGGCAATGATCATGAATATAGGCATCATGTCGGTGTCATGTAGACCGAAACGATCCTGCATCGACTACTATTACTCCACACATCGACCACTATCCAGCATGCATATAGAGTATTAAGTTCAAAAAGAACAGAGTAATGCATTAAGTAAGATGACATGATGTAGAGGAATTAACTCAAGCAACATGGTGAAAACCCCATCTCTTTATCCTCGATGGCAACAATACAATATGTGCCTTGCTGCCACTACTATCACTGGGAAAGGACACCGCAATATTGAATCCAAATCTAAGCACTTCTCCCATTGCAAGAAAAACCAATCTAGTTGGCCAAACCAACCCGATAGTTCAAAGAAAATTATGAAGATATCAAATCATGCATAAAAGAATTCAGAGAAAATTCAAATAATATTGATAGATAAGCTGATCATAAATCCACAATTCATGGGATCTCAGCAAACACACCGCAAAAAAGTATTACATCAAATGGATCTCTAGGAACATCGAGGAGAACATGGTATTGAGAATCAAAGAGATAGAAGAAGCCATCTAGCTACTAGCTATGGACTCGTAGGTATGTGGTAAACTACTCATGCTTTATCGGAAGGGCAATAGAGTTGATTTAGAAGCCCTCCGTCATCGAATCCCCTTCTAGCAGGGTGCTGGAAAAGGTCCCTAGATGGTATCTCATGGGTACAGAAGGTTGCGACGGTAGAAAAGTGTTTTCTTGGATGCCTTTGGTGGTTTGAGGATATATGGGAATATATAGGAGAAATGTCGGTGTACTAAAGTTTGGGCCTTTGGTACCCCTTACTTGTGCATGGGCAGTTGTAGCCGCACCCGCGGCAAGGCTTAGCAGGGGCAGCTAGGTGCAAAATGCAAGAAGACCAAGACGGCATCCAAGCCAGTAGCCAGAGGGAAGAAAACAAGCTGGACCCCCGGCAAGGTCCTTGCGAGGACGACTCGTGAAGCCTCAGCAAGATCCTTGACGGGACGACTTGCGAAGCACTCATAAGACCATCACCCTTGAGGTTGAGAGCTCTGACACCATCGAAAATGTAAAGACCAAGACCCAGGGGCGCTTACATGGTGGCATGCAGATCTTTGTGAAGACTGGTGGCATGTAGATCTTTGTGAAGACCAGAAGGCAAAGTTCCCCGCAAGGTTCTTGTCAGGGACGGTTGCGAGACCCCGGCAAGATTCTTGTCGGGGACAATTGCAAGGACACGGCAAGGCTCGCGCACGATAAGGCTCAACCGCCCTGCCAACCAGGCCAACACCTGCGTGGCGGCATGCAGATCTTTGTGAAGATCTTGCCATCGCTCCAGCGCAGTGGCTAGCCACTCAACTTGGCGTTGCATGCTTCGTCATCCTGGATGCGTGTCAAGACGGTGTGAGGCGGTGACGGACGGGACGGGCCCTGTTTTCGTCCCCAATAAAGTTAGAGGGCACATAAGCAGTGCATTTAATCTGTTTGTCCAAAGACGTCAGTGATAAGCACATGCACTTTAGCCCTTTACACTTCCTGTGTGCGTGCACGCCATTGTGGTAGCCCCTTGGTATAAAAGGAAGCCCAGTGCGATGCGGGAACAGACTTTTGGACATTCCGGCCCAGTTTGCACACATAGCAACGAGCTGAAGCTCAAGAACACGGAAATACACTACAAGCAGGAGTAGGGTTTTATGCTTCTCACCGGCCCGAACCTGGGTAAAAATCCCTCGTGTTGATCCTTAGATCTGCTCTTTGTGCACTCCTTTTCCCTACCAACCGTAGGAGGGATCCATGGGATCCCATAGGTGTCGTTTCCCTGACATCTTTGGTGCGCTAGGTAGGGGGATCGTGAGGTTGTGCAAACCTGATCTAGCAGTTAGCGCGTCGCTTCCTTGATCACCATGGCTCCCAAGAAGATGGTGATCACGGCGATTGGTTCATCTGTAGCCAATCTGCTTGTGCCAACATGGACGGGCAACAATATTGACACGGGTGGTGGCGGAGGTGTGGATCACGAGCATCCACGATGCTCTAGCGACCGAAGCTAGGCGATCGGCATTGTCTGCCATCGTGACGATGACCCACGCACTACTGGATCCAAGACGGAGCCGTGCTGCCTACGGGCGGCGCGAGGACCTCCAAGGGTAGGAAGGCGACATCCAAGATGCCCCTGCCGGAGCATGTGTCGCGGTCCTCCCAGGCCGTGCACGACGAGCGGTGCCACAACGTTGGAGAGCACGAGCATCCCCACGGAAAGGGCCCTCAACATTATCCTCTAGATGCGCAGGGCCGGCATGCACGGCATGACGTTGGTGGAAATGATGCCTGCCCGCGGAACCATGATGGGGCTCCTTCTGACGTAGCTAAAAGTCCGAGCACATCCCGTTCCTCACGCTTGTCGTTGCCACCCATGCCAGCAGAGGCGTTGGCACGAGCGCAGCTACTCCTCGATTTTCCTCCCGCTGCGGAGAAGCAAGAAGAGTAGAGGGATATATCCAGAGCCTTATTGGCCATGCCAATAAAGATGGGTACCAAGAAGCAGGTCCTTCGCGGCATTGGTCCACTGAGCTGGCATGTGCCGACGGCGGAAGGGGCGGAGGTGCTGCAACCATGGTGCACTCCCCTCCACCACAACATCAACGGTCGCTTGCTTGGCGGGTCGATGCTCGCGATGACGGGTCCCCGGCATCGTCAGATCCACGAGCTCGCCGCGACCAACGTCAAGTTCTTCGAGAACGGGTCAAAGAGGACGCTCGAACTACCATCGAGCGGCAACGCGAAGCACACCACCAATCTGATAGGCATGTGGGGCCCAATGTAGACAGGCCTCCGCTGGGGGATTCTAGTGACTTACCTTATGAGGTGGGTTGTCTAGCTTTCACCCGTGAGCTGCGCCGATTCCAGTGGCCCAACAACCGCACTTTGAAACCAAAGGTCTCGAAGAAATATGACGACAAGACACATCTGTCTGAGTTCTTGAGCGTTTACACCATCACGATGTAAGCTACCGGGGCTCGGGACGACAAGGTGCTCGCCAACTACTTCCCGTTGGTGCTCAAGCCCAACGTCAGGTCGTGGTTGATGCACTTGCCAGTAGATTCCATCTCCTCTTTGTCGGATCTTTGCCACGAGTTTGTTGGAGACTTCACTGGAGGCCACCAAGCTCCTGGCCAGGCAAGTTATTTACATCTCATCCCCCAGAGGGATGACGAATCCTTGCGCAAATATATACGGAGGTTCAGCCATGTGTAGTACAACATCCCAGATGTTCGTCCTGCCGCTATCATCAGCGCATTTCATCAGAAAGTGTGCAACTGCAAGATGCGTGAAGTGCTGGCAATGAACATGGTTAGGGATGTTGCCGAACTTTATGTTTTGGCTGACAGATGTGCTCGGGCTAAAGAAGGAAGGAAGTACCCCGGCAAAGATGCCAGCGCGGGAAGTGACTCTGGAGATGAAGATGTCGTCGCCCCGGCAAAGAAGGGCCAGCGGCGCAACAGGAAGGGCAAGGGCAAGACCGTGCATGCCGCCGAGGAATCCGGAAACCCTGGTACTGACAAGAAGCCAAGTTTGACGACCCTGACAAGGAGGTTGCTGGGTGCGCCGCCTGCCAGGCCTTGGCGGCTACTGACAAACCAGAGGGCTTCGACAAGTAGTACTGCAAGATCCATCGCACCAAGGTTCATGACCTCCAGAACTGCCAGCAACTTGAGCAGCTTGTGGAAAGGCAAAAAGCTGAGTACGAGAGGCGACATAAGGAGAAGGGCTAGGATGGTGCTGAGGGGTCCGGCAAGAAGCGCGGGGGCCAAGGGGGCCGCCGCGGCAAGGACAAGCAACAAGAGAGGTCCGCTCGGGGTCACAACAAGAAAGAGTGAGATGATGACCATGAGGAGGATGACGACTCCAGCGAGCATGAGTTTCAAAAAGCCACATAATCCATGTGCATCAATGGTGGCGCCTCGTTGCATTCTTCTCACCGCCAACTTCAATAGTGGTCGCGCGAGATCAATGCAATGGAGCCATCGATCGATGCCCAGAAGCCACTGAAATGGTCCAACACGCCTATCATTTTTGACGCTGAGGATCACCCTGATCGCACAACCGTGGTCGGGTGCTTGCCGTTGTTGGTCTCACCAACAATTCGCAACCTCAAGGTGACGAAAATGTTGGTTGATGGTGGGGCCGATCTGAACTTGATCTCGCCCAAGGTGATCAAGAGATTGCAAATACCTGATGGAGATCTTGAAGAGATGGGCATGTTTCACGGGATCAATCCGGGGACAATCCAACCCAAGGGTAAGATCACACTACCAGTCACATTTGGTGATGAGCTAAGCTACAGGACAGAGAAGATCGTTTTTGATGTCGCCAAGATCCCGTTGTCGTCCAGCACTGGCCAAGTTAATGTCGGCGTCACACTACGCCTATAACACACTGAAGATGCCCGACCTGATGAGCATCATCACTGTTGGCTTCGACAAGAAAGATGCGCTCATCTGCACCGACCAACTCTACCGAGAGGCAGTGGTAACACCTGCCGCCAAGGCACTTGCTCCTACCACTGGAGCTCCAGGGGAGAAGAAGACCGGCAAGACCTCTTGCACAAGCAAGACCTCTTGCATCCACTCCGGCAAGCGTGCCTCCTCGGAGTGCTGCGCTCCCGTCGAGGACGTCCTAGAGAGCTCCACCAACAAGAGCAAGAGATCCAAGGCAGCAACACCAGAGACCAAAAATATGCCCGTCCAGGAGGACGACACGGGCGGATCCTTCACTATAAGCTCCACCCTCGAGACAGTAAATAGGAAAGCACACTCATCACCTTCCTACGGGCGAATGTCGATGTGTTTGCATGGCAAGCATCCGACATCCCTGATGTTCCCAGGGAAGTGATTGAGCACCATCTTGCTGTTTGTCCTCATGCGCGGCCTGTCAATCAGAAGGTCAGGAAGCAAGCTTTGGAACGGCAAGAGTTTATCATCAAAGAGATCAAGAAGTTGGAGGTGGCGGGCTTGGTTAGAGGAGTGCTCCACCCAACGTGGTTGGCCAATCCGTTGGTGGTGCGCAAGGCGAACGGGAAATTGAGGCTGTGCATAGATTATATGGATATCAATAAAGCCTGTCCGAAGGATCCTTTCCCTTTGTCGCGCATCGACCAGATCGTGGGCTCCACTGCCGGGTGCGACTTGTTGTCGTTCCTTGATGTCTACTCAGGATACCAACAAATCTTCATGACGAAGGAAGATGAAGAGAAGACCGTGTTTATCACCCCATGTGGTACGTATTGTTTTATACGAATGCCTTTCGAGTTGAAAAGCATTGGTTTGACGTTTGCAAGAGCGGTTCAGATAGGTTTTGAGCCCCAACTCCATAGAAATATGGAAGTTTACATGGATGACATAGTGGTCAAAACCAAGGCCAAGTCAACACTCGTGCAAGATTTGGAAGAAACATTTGCAAACTTCGCAAGATCAACCTCAAGCTCAACCCTGAGAAGTGTGTGTTCGGTGTTCGATCCGGCAAAGTTATCGGGTTCTTTGTGTCTCAGCGTGGGATCAAAGTAAATGCCGACAAGATCAAGGCGATTGAGTAGATTGAAGCACCAAGACGAGTCAAAGATGTGCGTCGGCTTGCCGACTGCATTGCTGCTTTAAGTAGGTTCATCTCCAAATCCGCTGAGCGCCCTGCCCTTTTTCAAGATTTTGAAAAAGGCAGGTCTAATGAAATGGACTCCGGAAGCGGAGGCAGCGCTGCAAGATTTGAAGAATTACCTCTCCTCCACGCCAATACTAGTCATGCCTAAATCGCAAGAGCCGTTGCTGCTATACCTAGCGGCATTGAATCGAGTGGTCTGTGCCGCACTAGTGGCACAGAGGGAAGTTGATGAAGAAGAAGTGGCAGCGGCGAGACCGTCTGGTGACAAGCCAGAACTCTCCCTGGCAAGGTCTGGTGCCGGCGAGGCAAGACACCCGGCAGAGTCTGGTCCCAGCAGGGCAGAGTCTGGTGCCAGCAAGGCAGGATCTGCGCAAGCACACAAAGTAATACAGAAGAAGAAGATGGTGTAGCACCCAGTCTATTTTGTCAGCTCCCTCTTGTAGGGGGCTAGATCAAGATACTCTGGTGTGCAAAAGTTGCTCTTCGGCCTTCTTATGGCCTCGAGGAAGCTGCGCCACTATTTTCAGGCACATGAGATCACCGTCATCACTCGCTTCCTGTTGCAACGGATCTTGGACAACCCAGATGCAACCGAAAGGATTGTGGAGTGGGCATTGGAACTGTCGAGCTTTTGTCTCAGGTTTGAAAGCACTTCGACAATTAAGAGCAGTGCCTTGGCAGATTTCATTGCAGAGTGGACCTCAAGTTGGGGTACTCGTTTCCTGCCAAGAACGTCTCCGTGGATTTGTGCCAAGTACCACTACCGCCAAGTTCCGCTCCGTACGTGTACGACTACACTGGGTGTTGCGACAAGCCCTGACAACATGTACATCTACTCCATCAAGACCGGACCGACAAATACCCCAATGTCATGTGTACAACGATCGTCGCCGAAGACCCGGGTAGAAAACGTCAAGTACCTATGACCGAAGAACGCCATGTACCTCTCCAAAAAACGAACATGTACCACTATGTCCGGAGACCTCAAACCCATCAAGTCCGACAACGTTTGTGTACAACTACCGATGACGTGCATGTTGCCAAGTACCCTCTCCAGATCATCATGTTCGACTACTGATAAACATGTACCACTACCTTCGTCGAGATCGCGAGAACCTCTACCGTCGACCCTAGAGCATGAGAGAACGACTACTTCCACTACGAAAGTCCCGAGAACGTCTACTTCCCCTTCCCTGCTTCGAACTTGATCCGTTTCGATAATGCACGCTCCGAAAGGTATAACCGCCGAGACGACTGCCCGTGAACTAATGCATGTGTGATGTATGAGATGCTCATGCTTGCTCCGTGCTCGAATTGTCGATGCACGTTGCCCCTCTTTTGCCTTGTTACCATTGTCTCGTGGGACACCCGGTATCCGGGATCACTCCCCGTCACTCTTGCACGTTTCTCGCACCCACACTTGTTCCTTTGCACTAGAGCTCATTTGAGTTGCCGGATCACCGGAATGTTGCCATGGTAACATTTCCGTTTCGCCGCCGTGGCACCCCTTTTCCTTCCGCCATGGCGACAAATGCCTCATATCTTTTCATCTCTACTTTTCCTTAAAACTTGCATAAACTTGCACATGTCATCCGCATCATGATAACAACTTCAAGATTGGTTAAAATTGTTGTTTGCATTAAATTACTAATGCAGATGGGGATTTACTAGGTTTGCTGTTTATTATACCCGGCACCATTTAAATTGTTTAGATGGTATAGTTTTGTTATGTATCATCTCTTGACATGCTTAACAACATTTAATATTGGTGAGTACATAACCGAGAGAGAACTAAATAATTGATGTGGTGTTCCATCAATATGCAACCCGTTGCATATTGATTTCCACTTAATTTGTAGTTTTGGTTGTTGCACTTTGCCATGCCATGCATATTTAAACCGTACATGCATCATACTTGGTTGTGCATCATGCTATGCTTATGTGATGGTTGTTTACCATGTTGTTTGCTTCTTTCTGGTGTTGCTTATTCGGGTTAGTTTCATTAACGTCAAGTTTGTGAGGATCCGTTCGACTATGTCCGTTTGTCTTCTTCATGGACTCGTTCTTCTTCCTTGAAGGATCTCAGGCAAGATGACCATACCCTCGAAATCACTTCTATCTTTGCTTGCTAGATGCTCGCTCTTTTGCTATGCCTATGTTGCGATACCTACCACTTGCTTTATCATGCCTCCCATATTGCCATGTCAAACCTCTGACCCACCTTGTCCTAGCAAACCGTTGTTTGGCTATGTTACCGCTTTGCTCGGCCCCTCTTATAGCGTTGTTAGTTGCAGGTGAAGATTGGAGCTTGTTCCATGTTTGGAACATGGATATTTGTTGGGATATCACAATATCTCTTATTTAATTAATGCATCTATATACTTGGTAAAGGGTGGAAGGCTCGGCCTTATGCCTAGTGTTTTGTTCCACTCTTGCCGCCCTAGTTTCCGTCATACCGGTGTTATGTTCCTTGATTTTGCGTTCCTTACACGGTTGGGTTATAATGGGAACCCCTTGATAGTTCGCCTCGAATAAAACTCCTCTTGCAAGGCCCAACATTGGTTTTACCATTTGCCACCTAGCCTTTTCTTTCCCCTAGGTCAGCCGGCTCAAGGGTCGTCTTTATTTAACCCCCCCCCCCCCCCCCCCCCGAGGCTAGTGCTTCTCTAAGTGTTGGTCCAACTGAGTGATGTCCGGGGCTACCAGGGGCAACTCTGGGCTGGCCTACCCGACGTCTTGCTCATCCGGTGTGCCCTGAGAACGAGATATGTGTAGCCCCTATCGGGATTTGTCGGCACATCTGGGTGGCTTTGTTGGTCTTGTTTTACCATTGTCGAAATGTCTTGTAACCGGGATTATGAGCTTGATCGGGTCTTCCTGGGAGAAGGAATATCCTTCGTTGACCGTGAGAGCTTGTGATGGGCTAAGTTGGGACACCCCTGCAAGGATTTGAACTTTCGAAAG
The DNA here is from genome assembly GCF_018294505.1 of Triticum aestivum. Classification (NCBI taxonomy): domain Eukaryota; kingdom Viridiplantae; phylum Streptophyta; class Magnoliopsida; order Poales; family Poaceae; genus Triticum; species Triticum aestivum. The sequence continues at coordinate 204,722,010 of NC_057794.1, forward strand.
CCGTGCATGCGGTTATGGGCAGATGGGAATTTGTTAATGTCCGGTTGTAGAAAACCTGAAACTTATCTTAATTAAAATGCATCAACCGCATGTGTAGCCGTGATGGTCTCTTTCCGGTGGTGTCCGGGAAGTGAACACGGTGTTGGAGTTACGCTTGAACGTAGGTTGTTCTAGGATCACTTCTTGATCATAGTTCATCGATCGTGCCTTTGCCTTCTCTTCTCGCTCTCATTTGCGTATGTTAGCCACCAAATATGCTAGTAGCTTGTTGCAGCTCCACCTCATACCTTTTCCCTACCCATAAGCTTAAATAGTCTTGATCGCGAGGGTGTGAGATTGCCGAGTCCCCGTGACTCACAGATTACTTCCAAAACCAGTTTGAAGGTGCCAATGATATTGTGCAGGTGACGCAACCGAGCTCAAGGAGGAGCTCGATGAAGATTGTGTTCGTTTGTTGTTTCCGTTTCCAGTTGATCAGTAGTGGAGCCCAGTCGGGGCGATCGGGGATCTGTGTAGCTTTTGGGGTAGTCTTCTTTTATTTTGTTTCTGTAGTCGGACCTTGTTTGTATCTGGATGAATGTAATGATATGTATGCTTTGTGTGAAGTGGCGATTGTAAGCCAACTATGTACCTCTTTTCTTATTCATTACATGGGTTGTGTGAAGATTACGTCACTTGCGACATTGCTTACAATGCGGTTATGCCTCTAAGTCGTTCTTCGACACGTGGGAGATATAGCCGCATCGTGGGCGTTACATAGGGGGTGGTGAGGCCTCCGCGGCAGCACATCTGGTCACGGGAGGCAGGAGCAGGCGGCAAGACCGGCCCTGCTCTGGGCGGCTAGAGCAAGAAGACCAGAGGTTGAAGAGGCGCTACAGCCGTTGGATGGACATTGTACGGTCACTGGAGCTAGAATCATTCATATTGACTAAGTTGGCAAAGCCCTCCATGCCCATCAACTTAGTAGGCCCACAAGTCAGCCTCCCACTATGCTGGGTCCCAGCTAGCAGGGGGAGTATTCATTTTTTTGTGCACAACAAGGAGGCACTTCCTTGCGTGCGAAGATATACCTGGTGGGTCCGAGTTGTCAGCGGGGGAACACATTTTTTGTGAAATACAGAGGCCCTTCCGGTGGGTCCCAGATGTCTGGTGGAGCAATCATTATTTTGCACACAATAAGGAGGCATTTCCTTGTGTGAGGCCATGGACCCAGTTGTCAACCTCTCCACGTACAGTCCACTTCCGATGGATGCCGTTCGTTGACCATTTTGACCATGCCGCGCCGAGAGCACTAGGGCGGTGGACGACGGCGAGGCCTACGAAGGGAACGACACGGAGCCGGGGAAGACACAGCAGTGGCTGCCCACACTGTGGGGAGTACGAGGGTTGACTAGTTCGGTTGTTGTCACTGGAGAATAACAACAGGTGTGGGTGAGTAGAGGAGTGGCTAGGCCAGCGATGGGAGTACGGTGGGGCGGTGAGGCCTGCGCGGTAGCACAGCCGGCTACGGGAGGAGGGAGCAGGTAGTCCCGCCGGTGCTTGTTTGAGCGGCTAGAACAAGAAGAGAACAGATTGAAGAAGCACGACGGCCGTTGGATGGACATCCAACAGTCACTGCTTGTGCGTCAACCTTTTTTTAGGAAAGCCTCAAATATGTGGGAAACAGCATACAACCCATCTGTCACTATTTCCAGTAATTTACAGCCCATTTGCTAATTCTTAAGGTTTTTTTGGAGCCCATATTCTTTTTGTTAGCATTACAGCCCATATTGTGGCCACGGTTAAAAATATATATGAAAATTTGCATATTTCGGTGCGGTCCGAACTGTTTTTAATCCTGAAATTTCGACTCACATTCAAAATAATTTTAAAAATAAATGTATATCAATATAAAATCCAACAAATTGTCCATGCATAAAAATCAATGCAATTTAAAATCTCGAAATGAAAAAAAAAAGAAATTTGACACTAATTCCCGGTTTCATGTGTTTTAAAAATGTACAACCCATTTCTCATTACTAATAGGCCATTTTCTCGGCCAGCCGAATGAAGCTCTCCTCGTCTTGAAAGTTTGTAGCCCAACAGGCCTGACAAAGCGACTTACTTGACAAATCACAAAAAAACTGGGCTAGCCATTTTCAGAAAGAACAAAAAAACTATTGGGCTGGTCTATGGTAAACATAAAAGAAAAGGCTGTCTAGACAGGCCAGATTGCCCCGCACAGCCCAATTGACACCCTGCTTCCGTCTCAAAAACAAATTAGATAAATGCCACTCCAATTATGGCGATTCATAAAAATGCCACTGCAATTTTTAAAATTTGAAAAATGCTACTGCAATTTTTGCAAACTTCAAAAAACGCCACTGCAATTTGCAAACTTTGAAAAACTCCACTCCAAACTTCGAAAAATACCACTCGAAATGGCATGAGATGGCATTTTTCAAAGTTTGGAAATTGTAGTGGCATTTCTCAGAATCACCAGATATGTAGTGGCATTTATCAAATTAACCCAAAACAAAAAACCTGCGCGAGTTGCTGGGTCCCTGGTGTCAGCCGCTCGTTGTGCAATTCTCTCGTTTATTGACTACGTTGACAATGGCATGGGACCAGATGTCAGAAATCCATTAGGAGGAGCCATTTTTTATTGGCTTGAAATAAGGAGGCACTTGCTTGCGTACTGCCATGACCTTGGTGGGTCCCCGCTGTCATCCTCTCGATGTACAATCATCTCCTGATTGTGTACGTGTCAACCTGGTAGGCCCACAAGTCAGCCTCTAAACCCGTGGCGGACAAATACAACCCATTTAAAAAATAACATCCCATTCCATATATTCAACCAGAAAGTTCAACATTCAAAGCAAAGTAACAGGTCTGATCCAGATATAGAGTACTGAACTTCCACATTAATGACCATCATAGCCAAGTTAACTCTCTACTCCCACTAATACTCTAGTGGTGTACAAGTACTAACTTACTCTTAGCTAACTAGACAATGCCGACCGCCATCTGCGGTACACGCTAAATGCCAGCACCGGCGTCCTTTGCCTCGGCTCATACTTGCCAGAGGTGTGATAGAGCGTGTTGCTCGCGCGCGTTGGCCCTTTCCATGCCGGCGTGGTCCATCGAAGCTTCGTCTTGTAAGCGGGAAACCCAGTTGCAGACGCTCCACGCAGTCGGCCCAGTTGCAGGCGCTCTACTCGTGAGTCAGAGCCTCGGTGCACTGCTGCTCCATGTCCCGCTGGTGGTGCAAATCGGCAATACGTTGCTCCTCCGCCAGGCGGTCGCGCTCCAACAACTCCTCATACTCCACATTGCCATCTAAAGACCGATAGAATGCCTCCCCCTTCCGTCTGCCTTCTGGTGAAAAACCGAACACTAGTTCCGGTGGTGACCGCCTCCGGCATCACCTATTGCGGATGGGCGGGGGCATGGCGGACGTGGCGAGAGCGAGGATAAGTGGTAAGCGACATCGGGCCGGTGGCGGCTTATGAGGGTAGGGTGAATTGGGTGATGGTGCCACCGAAGAAGCCTGGGAAACAGTAATTATAGACGGAAGGTAGGCGAACTAGCGTGTCGTGGGAAACGCGATGGTTATCACGGTTATCGGAATTCAATGCATAAGCAAGCATGGCTTAGCGCGCCAGCTTGCCGTGGAAAATTAGAAAAACTGAAATTACTGTGTCGTCCCGTCCCATCAGTGGTGCGTCCCGTCCGTGTTGGGTCGCACACCGGCATGACGGTGAAACGAGTGCACTTGAATCTTCTAGATGAGGTACTCCCTCCTTGTCAATAATGATTCCACGGATTTAAAGGGCCCGCAACAATTAAAGCGCATCTTTTTCGCATCAGTTAGCGGCCTTAATTACGGCCAGCTGCATGCAGCCACTCAGAATCGCTCGCAGCCAGTACGCGGAGCAGCATGCAACGAGTCGCAGCCAAGGGCACTCATGCAACCACTTAAATTGCTGGAATTAATTAGACTTAAACTGTTGCAGGCAATTAATTATTGCCATGCCTTGGTCTTGCTGCTTTGGCTCACGGGACTAATAAACCCGGACGAAGGGAGTACTGTGGTTGGTGAGATTTTTGAATTAAGCCCTGCAAACCGGAAAGGAGGTACTAGTACGTGCGTGATCCGCTATTTATTCGTGTAGGATCGAGTAGGTCATTTCTTAAATTGAGCCCTGCAAACCAGAAAGGAGGTAGTACGTGCATGATCCACTATTTATCCGTGTAGGATCGAGTAGGTCGGATAGTGTATGTGTAGGATCGAGTAGCTCGGATGGTGTACATGTACATCACATTAGCTGGGAGATAGGGCATTTGCGAACATTTTTTCTGGCAGTTTCTTCAAATTCGCATGGAATTTTCTTCATAGCATCTTGTCAGTCTCTTCAGAGGTAGGCATTTTTATTCAAAAAACTGCCACTTTGGATCTTGCGTCGCAACTAAAACTGCCAGGAGCTCATTAGTAGGCTAGCTAGTGATCGATCAGTAACTTGTCAACACTGAGCAAACAAAAATAAGGAACTGCTAGTAACATGTAAACAGTGAGAACAAAGAAATATGGATCATGCTGTGCACAGCAGTAAGAGCCGATCCGTTCGAAATGTTCACACGAGACTCACAGGCCTTGCATTGTAATATGTTCACATTAGTAGCCCCAATTCAAAACCAACTAGTACAATTCCCATACATAAGATTAACATGTTAATGCATCTCAATGATTCATAGATCATATACAAATATGTAGCTCCAAAAGCAAAGATCTAGAAAAAACATCCGTTCTTCCTACTAACATGGATGCTTCTCTTGGCCAACATTCAGTATAGGCTGAAAGACAAATTTGTTTGTGAAGTCTACATTTCCTCTTGCAAACGTAAGTGGTTTCACCAACAGCTAGAACCATGAGAATGAACCACATATGATGGAGAAACATCCAATGCAATATGATTTGGTCTTCTCTCTGTCACACGGCGAGACTATTTCTGGAATACAAACTTTAACTTAGGCAAAATGATGCCCATTGTATAATCAGACCAAAGCAATGAAGCACCTAGTGTTGGCCAATGATTAGTACAGTACTACTTTTCTGTAGTGCATGAAGTGAGTATCCAATCTTTCTGTGTCTATTTTCAAATGGCACTGCATGCGGTGACTATACTATTCTCTTGTGAAGTTCAACAAAAATTGCGGTCACTTTGTTTGTTTGCCAAATATCAACGAGCAGACATCTCCGTCTACACAAATATCAAGCAGCTAGTAAACATATACCCCACCTTGTATTTTCAGTTTAAACACATCTCTTCCGCTTAGCATCTGTCATGTTTTGCACTGGACAATTTGATATAGTCATGTTTTGCCCTGGACAATTTCATACTGAATTGATTTGCTGGTTCAGAGTAGAAATATAGCGCCTATTCTTCATCAGACCAAGGATATCCATGTTCGTAGTGATGGAAGAGGTGAAATCGATATAACCGAAATTGAGCATCCAATCATTGAATCATGTCCTGCACCTCCAATGTAGTTCCACCCTGCCAATAAATTCGCATGCAAACCACTAGTATTACTATATAATGACAGTATAAAAAGAGTAGCACGATAGTAGCAAACCATGTACCTTCGTAATGAACTTCTCATAGTGCCACCAATTGGATATAAAGGTTTGGAAGAAATCATGCTCCTAATGTTGAACCATTTGGACTTATTGTGCAGTTCCACTAAAATCGAGCATCCCTGTTTGCATAGATATTGAAAGTGTGATTACTATAAAAGTGGCACTAGTTGAAGCATAGACTCACAAATATAAGCATTCCAATTTCTTAATGGGAAAAGGTAGCAAGACTGTTTCTAACCACGTGTTTAAATAAATAAATACAACAACAACGGCTGATGTCAGGAAGGCATATATAGTTCTTTCTGAAAGAATGATCGATTCCTGACCTTTCCTCTTCTTTTAAGCATATTTTGTGCAGTTCAACTAAAATAAAATGCCATCACCGCCTTGACAATTTAGTGACAATATACAAAAGGAAATGACTTAACATTACATCATGATGCCAGGCATGTAGTCAACAGGCATTAGAGAAAAACATACAAACCTCCTCCGATAACATAATGAACATTAATTTTAACAAAGGTGTGACTAGCTTTACCGGGATAATTTGAGTCAACTACACACCCTATGTTCCTTAATATAAGATGTTTTCACAGTTCAATTTAAAGTACCCAATCGTCTAGTATTTAGAAAAACAGGTAGTAGTTTTCTTGAGCACATATCTGGGAAAGCTTGCCACACTTTATTTTTGTCCATACGCTAATGCAACACCATTCGAATAGTACAATTATACACTAATCTAGTGGCTTGTGCAATAGTAGAGTAGTTATTTTATTACAGGGTACAGTACAATGGTTTTACTAAACAAATTTCAATAAACTCTAGCACTAGAAGATTTCTATAAGAATTAACAATACAAAATGTGAAGGTAACAACTTTCATCATTGGTATACTAGCTGTGCATGAGCATTAAACCAAATGCAAAAGTCTGAAGGTAACTAGCATTATTAACTAATGAAAGTATAAAAAATTGCAAACCATGTACCTTCAAGGTAAATATCATTTCGAACTCGAGGGGACCTAAAAATTGCTATCCCAATCTTGATAATCGGTCAAACATAAAAACTTGATCGAACGAATCTATAAGCATTAACAGTGCAAAAATCTGAAGGTAGTAACAAGTTCATCGTTGGTATACTGGCTGTGCAAAAAAATTAGAATGCCTTAACTGAAAAATCTTTGATACATCCACAATCAACAGCTAACCCTGAAATAATCCAGTGACATTAATTGTCATTGCTTAAATTTATCGGTGGCATTAGACTGAGTGCGGCATTAGTTAAATGTGGCATCACTTTAGCAGTAGCATTGCTTGACTTGACGGCTGGCATAATACTAACAGCAAAAAAGTGGCAATAAGAGCATGGGAGGCCCAATCAGACAGTGGGCGCACCATTACGATGTACCTCCCCGGATGCATAGAGTGGTGAGGGAGGTATGGTTACCCAGAGCAACAAATCTCTAGGTAGCATATGTGGATTACGTCCCATTTTTGTTCTCCTTAGCCACCTTTTCCCTATGTGAGAACAACAAATCGATCGACCTGGTCATTCTCTATTGCATTGTCATGCCTTTCTACCCTTCTTCAAGAAAGAGACACAAGACTCGTTCCTTAGCTACTGATTTCCCCTTTTCAACCTAGATGCGGGTTCGATGCCTACTCTCTTGGATAGTACAGTCTCCCTTCCTTTCCTTATTCAACCCAGACATGGATTAGTCTGCATGTAGTAGGGTTTCCTTTAATAGTGAAAATTAAGGTTTTCTTCTACGTGACCAGCAGAGGAGAGGATAGCAAATTGGGGAAATAGTGGAGTGGAAAAAGATCCACATGCATCGACGTGGCAGATGGGGCAATAGAACAAGGGTATGGTCCGAAAAGAGGTAGCATACCTGAGGGTCAGTGGGAAGTGGCTTCGCTCGTGGTTGTTGTCCTCCGCACACACTACGGCAGGCAGCTTGGGGACGGAGGCCATCCCGCGCGGGTGCTGTGTCTGAGAGGACGGCCTTGTCGTCAGTGCGTGACCTTGCTTGCCGACGAGGAGTGCGTCAACGCTGCACGTCCTTTTCTTCCCCGGCGGGTCTGTGACCACTGGTGAGGTGGGAGAGAGAGGTCGTCTTTTTTAGATCTAGAGAGAGGGTGATAGTGTGAGAAGCAAGTGGGCAGGCCTTAGCAAGAAAGCGCCGAAGCTCCAGCCTATATATCTTCTTTATACTACTAGTACTAGAGGTGGAGTAGTGGTAGAGTAGTTTATATTTACTCTCCATACAGTACCAGTTAGTCGTGCTTCAAAACTGAACGACACGCCATTAAAAAAACAAAGTCGAGAAATAATGCGGCACTTCAGGCCAATGCGGCCAAATCGCATTTTGTACAAGAAATGGCACACCATGTTTCGTTGACATGTGGTCCCGTTCCAACATGTCAGTGAGACGACAGTGTGTCCTTTTTTAAAATTTCCGAACGGACGTCTATGTAGGCCGGGGCGCCTCCTCGTGTACCGTGGCAACTGTCCACCACCTCTTCGCCTTCCCCTCTTGATTTGGAACTGCTGTCGCAAGCTCTTCCTCCCTCCTCCATTTTCCTTCACCCTTCCTTCTCCCATTGTTTGATCGTCTTCTCCATGGAGGGAACACGCCAGAAATGACCTCGTTATTCTTGCCCCAATCTGAAAGACGTGGTGGAGGAACTCATTGATCGGTGCGATGTCATCACCTCGGCTAGCATGGCAGGTTTGTTCAAGACCATTCTCGACTCAACTAATAACATCATTACAAGGAACCCATGGGTCTAGGAGTGGTTTGATCTCCCTTATCTTCTTTGCTATAAGCCTGTTCGCATGGGCGTGGATGATGAAAACCTCACCTTGTGCAAGTTGATGCCGCTTGATAACGATACATGTTATGTCAAGATGCCATCGCTTAATGGTAAGGCCTGGGCTGGCGCAAATGGAGATTGGGTTGTTTATATTGGGTACAATTGCAAGTGGGAACTTGTGAATGTGTACACACGTCAGCGGATTCCACTTCCAAAAATCTCAGAGTGCCCTGAGGTTGAGCACACAGATGATCTACGTATGTTCAAATACAATCATGGTGGCTGTCATCTACGGAAGATAGCAATTTGTCGATTCCCAATTGCTCTTGGAATTACGAGAACTATGAAATTGTTGCTATCTTCAACAAGCTTTTTGCCGTCGTTACTGATTCCATGGTTCGTCCATGGATATTGCTCAAAAATCAGTTTTTGTACACGGATGAGTACTGTGATGCAATTGAATACGAGAATCTTGTGTTTTCTGCCACCACTCGTGGCACTGTTTTTGCATGGGATCCTCGTAGTTTCGGTACATTTGTCTTCCATTGTAATTATAATTGTTTCATCCACATGCATGCGGGTAAGCAAGTTTCCCTTTACTAATTAACCTTCTTGTGTTTCCAAGGTGCCGTGAACATTCGACCACCTATACTTGAAAAAATTTCTAACCAAGGGGAGATGATGATGGTGATGATCACGAGCATGAGGACGAGCACAACTTATATACTCAGTGGCGCCTGGCAACTAATTTTGATGGATCACCTCTTCTTGTCTGTATACAGTGCACTGAGATTGTTACTACTGAGGGAGCACGTGTTATCTCCCATGGTCACCCTCTCCGGACCTATTCCAACACCCATTGTAGGCTATTCGGGATGATACTAGTGTGCTAGCACCAACACCTTCTCCCTGGTTCAGTATTGATAGTCTTGGAGAAAACTCGCTCTACCTTGGACCAAACTATCCAATGATGGTGAAAGGCGATCCAGCTGCTGTTGACACAACGTTACTACCATTTATGAGAAGCAATTGTATCTATAACTCGGACATTGCGGTGGTTCCCCACCCTGGTCGGGATATAGTAGGCCGCTTCAGCCTGGATGACCAGTCCTGCGTTGGTCTCGAGATTGACAGTAGCTGGCCCTTCCCAGAGAATCACTTGTGGTTCAAAGCAAGCGTTTCCAACACCGAGGATTGGTTGAGTTGAAGTTCATTTCATTGCTTATTATTTGTTGTGTGATAAAATTTTTAGTATTTATAACGTATCCTTGTTGTCATTGTGGGTTGATGACATGTTGTATATATGTCGCTTCAGCCTAGATGATCAGTCCTGCGTTGCTCTCGATATTGACAATAGCTAGCCCTTCCTAGAGCACCTATGGTTCAAAGCAAGCGTTTCCAACGTCGATGATTGGTTGACTTGAAGTTCATTTCATTGCTTGTTATTTGTTGTGTGATGAAAACTTCAGTATTTACTAGAATGTTTTGTTGGAAATAATGCATAATCCAACATGTATCCTCGTTGTCGTTGTGTGTTGATGACTTGTTGTATTTATTGAATGGTACATTTGCAAATGCATGTCATAGACTCAATTTATGAATGGTTTTCGAGTCACTTCTTGGAGTGTGAGTACTGTAGTAGTATAGCCAGCATCCGGTTAGTATATGAAGTTGCCACATCACATAGAGCCAACCTAATATTGGAGTATGCTAGCCCTCCACTAGCGTGCCGCTTTGAATGGTGGACGAAGTGAGAGGTCGCGTCACCTTGTGTCCAGATCTGAGATGCCACGTGTACCAGATGAATGTCTCCGAGGTCTACCACCGTGATGCTAGGTGCGAGCCGAGGAACACTGTTGGAGAGACCCCCCTCATAATTTTCCTACATTGGTCGTTTGATTCATACGATAGAATGATATAGGATTTTTTCCAATGTAATCATGCTTTAATTAGCAATCTAGCATCCACTCCAACTTTTGTTTGACTTCCTTTGTTCCTATGAAGAGAGTACTTGCTCTAAATGATGTGCTGCTGCAAGAGCTGCCTATATTAATTAACCATGCTCTAAAAAGGTGGACCAGCTTTGGCTATAGTAGTACTATACGAGGTTAGTAGGTGACCTTGCGCTTGGCTCTTCTCCTCTTCCGGAAGTCGAACAATAATGATGGTACTACAGTAGTACTTCTGGCAATCTGACACCAAATGAACCGCTGCATGTCCACCGCTTGTAAGCAAAAGTTTCTCCTCATACTGCGAGCCACCGCGCACGCGTTGGTGAGGGAGAAGGCGTAGTAAGCAAGGTTCCTATCGTTCTGCGAGTTGATGGGACACATCAAAGTTACTGTATTTATTTGTACTCTCTTCAAAAAGGGCCGACCATGTCCATGGCTACCATCCCGCGCTCTATCATTGAGTACATGCACTATTCACGTGCCATCGAGGAGAAAAAATATTACGTAGTACTAGGTGCCATCAAAGTGCACGACCCACTTACGCACTGCATATCGCCATTTTCTTGCATGACACGCCACCTTGATGCTAGATGTCCCGCGTGTCATGGAGGCATATAGTATGATTTTTAAAATGGAGGCATATAGATGTCCCGCGTGTCAGCAAAAGAATGAACAAAGCTCATGTCTTAAACGAAAGAGTGGAAGAACATAGATTCCCGCCGACCGAGAAGGAGAAACAAACCTTGCGGTGGAGTGTATGCACTTGTAATATTTTATATTATTCAGCAAAATAAAATCAACAAATCTCTCCACGTTCCTATAACATTCTATATTATGAGAATAACTTTGAAAGTAAGCCATTGATTCACTCTCTATCCAATGGTCATAGTTGGAAAATCCAAACAAAACTAAGCATTGGATCAACTCTTTTAGCACTTAGATTGTTGCCGCCTGCCCACCTAGCCCACCTATATATCCGCTCATGTGTGATGACCACAGGAGCTATCCACTCAGATTGTATGTTAAAAAAATAAAGGTCAATAACTAATGCGGCACCTCGGGCCAACGCGACCAGATCGCATTTTGCATGAGAAATCACACACCATGTTTCATTGACATGTGGTCCCATTACAACATGTTAGTGAGACGACGGCGAGTCCTTTTGTACAATTTCCAAACGGACGTGTAGGCCGGAGCGCCTATTCGTGTACCATGGCAAACTGGCAACCGTCCACCAACTCTTTGCCTTTCCCTCTCGATTTGGAACTGCTGTCGCACGCTCTTCCTCCCTCCTCCACTTGCCTTCACCTTCCTTTTGCCATTGTTCGATCATCTTCTCCATGGAGGGAACAGGCGGGAAACGACCCCGGTATTCTTGCCCCGAACTGAAAGATGACGTGGTGGAGGAACTCATTGATCAGTGCGACGTCAACACCTCGGGTAGCATGGCAGGTTCGTTCAAGGCCATTCTCGACTCAAGTAATAACATCATTACAAGGAACCCAAGGGTACATGAGCGGTTTGATCTCCCCTATCTTCTTTGCCGTGACCCTGCTGACTGGCGCAGGGACGAGGGAAGCCTCGCCTTGTGCAAGTTGATGCCGCTTGATAATGATACGTATGATGTTAAGATGCCATCGCTTGAGGGCAAGGCTTGGGCAGGCACAAATGGAGATGGATTCTTTATATTGGGTACAACTACGAGTGGGAACTTGAGAATGTGTACACTCATCACCGGATTCCACTTCCAAAAATCTCAGACTACCCAGAGGTTGAGCACACCGGTATTCTACGCACGTTCAAATACGATCATGGTGACTGTCTTCTATTGAAGATAGCAATTTTTCGAGTTCCCAACCGCTCTTGGCATTACAGGAACTATGGAGTTGTTGCTATCTTCGACAAGCTTGTTGCCGTCCTTTGTGGTTCGACTGGATGGATATTGCTCAAAAACCAGTTTCTATACACGGATGTGTACTGTGATGCAATTCAATACGAGGATCTTGTGTTTGCTGCCACCACTCGTGGCACTCTTTTTGCATGGGATCCTCGTAGTTTCGATACGTTTGTCTTCCACCGTAATTATAATTGTTTCATCCACTTCTTGTGTTTCCAAGGTCCTGTGAACATTCCACCACCTATACTTGAAAATTTTTATAACCAAGGGGGAGATGACGATGGTGACGATCACGAGCATGAGGACGAGCAGGGCCCATATACTCAGTGGCGCCTGGCAACTTATTCCGACGGATCACCCCTTCTTGTCTGTATACATCCCATTGCTGATGTTACTAGTAAGGAAGCAGGTGTTGTATCCCATGGTCGCACTCTCCGGACCTATTCTAACACCCGTTGCATGGTATTCAGGATGGATACTAGTGTGCTAGCGCCAACACCTTCTCCCCGGTACAGTATTGATAGTCTTGGAGAAAACTCGCTCTTCCTTGGACAAAACTATCCAATGATGGTGAAAGGTGATCCAACTGCTGTTGACACAATGTTACTACCATTTATGAGAAGCAACTGTATCTATACCTCGTACATTGCGGTGGTTCCCTACCCTGGGCGTGATATAGTAGGCTGCTTCAGCCTGGATGATCAGTCCTGCGTTGGTCTCGAGATTGATAGTAGCTGGCCCTTCCTAGAGAATCACTTGTGGTTCAAAGCAAGCGTTTCCAACGCTGAGGATTGGTTGAGTTGAAGTTCATTTCATTGCTTGTTATTTGTTGTGTGATGAAAACTTTAGTATTTATAATGTATCCGCGTTGTCGCAGTGGGTTGATGACCTGTTGTATGTAATAAAATGATATGCCCGTGATAAACTTACTAAATTTATGAATGGCTTTCGAGTCGCTTCTCTGAGTGGGTGCTGCGACGAGGCAAAAAAATATTTTCCGAATACATAATTGTACGTGCATTGCAACAGGTTATTGGATGAGGCCAATCAACAATAGTACACTATTTGTACTAGCTTCACATGCTGCACTATCTCTAAGTCTATGTACGTAATACAACAAGTTTTAAGCTTGAGACCAGCCACCCACCCTAACAAAGAACACTTTTTAACCTAGCACAGACTCCACGAAATTTGGCCACAGTGTGAGGTGGCCCATATGTTAATGTGTTCGTTGTACGTAACCAACAGCGTGAATCCTCGATACTACTACTATATAGTAGGGTGGCATGGGCCAGAACAAGCATTCACGTCCAGGAGTACGGCACACGCCACCAGCACGACTTCCATCCGACACCATTTTTCTTGGAGTCCATGCTACAACTATTTCTTCAACCTTGTTGTTTCTCTAACTCAGCCATCGTGTGGTGGGCGAGGTGGGGGTTTCCCGATAGTCGGTTTCCTCAATTGCGGTCCCACTTGTAAGGCCAACTCCAACGCACGACCCCAAACGAACCTCTGTTTTGCCTGGATTCTGTCCGTTTAGGTAGGGCAATGGGGTCGTGTTCGGGCCATTTCTCCGATGCGGTGGCCGTGCGCCCAACGCGCAGACGCATCCCGGCCACGTACATTTTTCTTTGCAAACACATATCTTTTTTCATCATTAATTTTTGGTACATGGAAATACATCACCAAAATTTGACTAGAAAAGCAAGACCAAAGAAAACAAGAACCACAAGAATACATTTTAGAAGATATCCAACTTCCATAACTGCTCCTGTAAGTAGGATTAGTGCCTTCTCGATGCATTCATTGTTGATCTTTGGAGGCTCAATCTTGCGTGCTTTTTTCATCTTTGAGTGTAAAGAAGTAGACATTGCTTCCTTGCATCTAGTCTCATATCTTGCCTCTATTCTATCAACAAGTGCACTAGTTTCATCTCTAGCCTCTATGCTAGCTAAAAGTGCTAGAACATCTACTAAATTGCGCTCTATCAATATATCGATATACTCTTCTTCCCAATACCAAAACTTGCATCCATTCTACACAATAAAATTTTAAGTTAGCACAACTAGTCTAATCCAAGAGCACAACCGAAGATTTGGTCGAGTTCTTCCTCCTTTTGCTCACACGTGGGACATCCAGCATCTAGGTCATGTCATGCAAGAAAATGGAGTGGTAGTTGAAGCCATGTGATGTGCATCTTGGGTTAAACTGTAAATAGAATCTTACTACTCTTGAGTAACTCCAAAAGCGGCCACCGAAGATCTTTATTGGATTTGTTTTTCATCACCAGCACGTCAAGGTGAAAGATGTGCAGGTTCAGTGGGTCCTCTTGCATTTTCAGTGACATGTGGGACCACATATGAGCAAACAGATGATGGGCTCCGCGCGTCTGCTGGCTGGCTGAGAAGAGAGATAGAGGAGGGCTGAGCATGGACTCCAGGAAATTTGTTCTACGTAACCAGCACCTCGATATAGGCTCTATATAGTGGGGTGGCATGGTCCATAACTAGCATTCACGTCTAGCAGTACAGCACACGCCACCCACACGAGTCCCATCTGACACCAATTTTCTTGGAGTCCGTGCTACAACCATCTCTTCTCCCTCCTGTTTTCTCAGCCATCGCGTGGTGGGCGGTGTTGGGGTTTGCCGATAGTCGGTTTGCTCAACTACGGTCCCACTTGTAAGTGAAAATGCAACACAGCACGCATTCCCCCTTGAGCGGTGTGCCGGACCAACCGTGTGGGCAGCGGGGTGCAACGCGAACACGGCAAGCTTTTTCCTTTCAAACTTGTAACTTGTAAAATTTGGTTCTGTTCCAAGGCACGACTGATAGATAGAAATAACGATTTTCTCTAGAGTAATGAGAAGTTAGGTTCTGGCGCGGTTCATGCATGGAGTACGTACAAAAATTATGAAGTTGATGAGAAAGTTAAGATAATTACTAGTAGTATGATATACTACTACATGGATTTGACGGAAAGATAAAGATACATACGGATCCATCAACGACATCCTCACACCCTTGTGCGCCGGGTCACCAGCCGACTTGTGAGGAGGAGCGGCGTTGGCGGCGACCTCAACATGCTTTTGAACAATGCCGTCCAAGGTTGCCCTGCGGGTTAAGAAGGCCAGCGACCTATCATCCTCCTCTGGCACGTAGTAGTCCTTGTGGATGATTTGCACGTTGAAGTGGGTGATTATGTCGATGGTGTCTTGCTGCGCTAGGTGTTGCGTGACGAGCGCGACCTGAGGTGGACATTCTCCGGTGCGACGGCGGGCAGTCGCAGGGCCATCGGTGCGTCGAAGAGGTTGTCACCATAGAGGCCGTTGAGGGTGGAGGGCATCGCAGAGCCTGGGCGTGTGGGCTGGAGGCGTACATCATGGTCGTCCGTGAGCTTCTTGATGACGGTGAACTTGTCGAGGAAGCCGACTAGGACCTTGTCAAACAAGGAGACGAAGCTGTCATCCAAGTGGCCTCTCACCCTGGCGGCCTCAAGCACGACCTGGAGACGTTCCTCGGTGCGGGGACACAGGCCGGCGTCATGGACCATCTGGCACAACCGGGTGATGCTCGCGCTCATCGCCTCCATGGGTCTCGCTTCTAGTCAACTCATCTTGCGATTGGAGTGATCACTCTTGCCCTTGGTTAGCATGCGTAGGTGCATAGGATTTCGTAGATTGGACTGACGGGGAGCCTTTATATGAGAAGTGCAGACTATGTTTAATTCACATGCTTGTTGGCCATCTACTCCTCGGCCCTCTACTACACCTGCCTTTGGCTGTATGACAGGCAGGCCAGCCACCTGTTGGGGCCACGTGTCATACAACCAAAGGCAGGTGCAGTAAGTCAATGAAGCCGCGTCCCCCTTCGTGCCGGTGCACTATAGTCATCTCACCGGGCCTCTAGTTGGGGCCAAACAAGAGAACTTTGATGTTTACTGGTTTATTGGTCCCCTTTGCATTTTGCGCCAGGTTTTGACCTTTGATTTAACTAATAAAATGTTAATGCATGTAACCAAAAATGTTATGTAATCCCAAAACAATTAGGCACAGTACATTAACTCCCTCCTCATTTCTTATTTCGTGACATATCAACCAATGAGAGATGTGGGCCGTGCATGCGTCCAATGACCTGAGACTACCAAACATGACATGAAGTGGTTAGTTCATTGCATGTAATCCTATTAATTAGCAAAAAGACATTAATTTCTCTAGCCGATAGGAATAAACACTACACCATCTATTTATTTACAAAGGGAGTAGTACATTTTTTGTGACATGCATTACTAGATATTGCTAGTCAAATACTAAATCCAGATGGACGTGGTACTACTACTAAATCCAAATGGTGGTGCTAGTACTAGTAGTAGTACTACCAATGTACTAGTAGCACTATACTACCCGTTGGTCAAATTATTACGTGTTGCTCCTCACAGTGAAGTGACAAGACCCTGCACCAGAGATGACACATGAGTATAGGCTCCATGTTCGGCATACCATAGTCAGCCTCACCATCTGCAGTCACTATCATGATGGCTGTAGAGCTAGCCTGCTTACAACTAGCCGTGTTCGACATAATTTCACATGCGTAGATGCCCGTGCATTGCACGGAAAACCAAGATTGGGGGTGGACAGCGCCGGCAGCGGCCATCACGCCAGATTTTTCCATGTTCTTCTAGATGTGGTGCGGAGGAGATAAGGTTGATTGTGAGAGACAAGGAGTTGTTTGTAAATAGGGAACAAGTGCGGGCATCTTTTTGCAAAACTGGAAAAGTTTGGTTTGTATGCGCCAGATCTAGATCCGACGGCTATTGGTGAAAGATGGCAGGCACAACATCATCACCAACTCAGGACCTCTTTGATTCGTAGGATTTTGAAAACGCAGGAATAGGACACGACAATATTACAAGTTTCAAACTGATATTACAAATGTTAGGAGTAATGTTGCACCTATGAAGAGGGAATTACTAGGAAGTTCATGTAAGAACTTCTGTTACTTTAGGTGGATGCAGCATTATCGTACAAACTAAAATCCACTCCCCTGACAAGTCACTAACGGGAAAATAAATTTTCGAGTCTCTAGCCACTTGATGTTTCGAAAGCAAATTTAGCTTCTGCGGAGACTTTGTCATTTAGGCTTAGACGCTTGCGGTGATCAGCACGCCATTCATTGTTGCACCAGAGAACGCCAAACCTCATTACCTTGAGCACACTTGCCTCCAGAACAAAGAACCTGGCCAATTTAATCTAAGATGTGCTGCCTCGGTAGTCGATTAAATCAATTTATGTAAGATGGAGATTAAGGCATTCGATGAGATTGTTATAGTGTAGCACATTTTTCACTTTAGGGTCTTTTTTATCTGCAAAAGAAGAGAACATATTAGAGAAGCTGGCTGTATAAGATTGCCGTGTCATTAAGAGGTACCAATAGCATTCGCTCATACGATAGGGTTGGCTGGCTAGTGATATATTTTTCACTCTCTCTTTCTCTCTCTCTCTCTTTCTATCTTTCTCTTTCCTCTCATTTACCTAGGAGGACATGAAGACCCTGGGCTTTTGTTGCCTTCCACTATGTGGCTGATGCCATATTTCTCAAAAGTATGCCACATAGTATGCATCAATGTCAAATCAAAAGATTTTGGCACCGCTCTCGCGATGTAAGAGAGTTGGCACCGCTGTGCACACAGACCCACATGTATAAACAAATCAATCAAACCAACTACACCAGCCTCTCACTCTCCCAAACAAGTGTTTTTATTGCCTCAGTCCTCTCTCTCTCTCTCCCACGCAAGTGTTTTTTCATTGCGTGAGTTAATTTGGCACCAGAGCAAACTAGGTGATCCAGATTGGGGCACCAGGTGAGCAATTGAGGGGCATCGATGCCAAATGCATCACAAGTGAATTTGGCACATGTTTTGGCCTACATAGTGGAGGGTCGTTATAGCCCACTTTTGTACTACCTCATATTTAGTGTAAAGTTTTGACCATAGATTGACCTAAGAAAATGCCAATGCATGTCACAAAAATTATACCATTTGAAATTGTGTTCAAATACGAATCCAACGATATAATTCTTAGTGACATGCATTAACATTTTGTCAGTTAAATCTATGGTCAAATTTTGATACTACAAAATAGGAAGAGTAAACCAGGACGGAGGTAGTACTTGCTCTTAGGGTTACCATAGAGTTACTAGTCTAAGTTACTTTCCACTATGACTAGCCTAGGCTACTATAGTAGTACAACAAAAAATGATGCAGGTGATCACGTGAGAAAAAGTACTAAAAACTTTTCTTTAGGTGCAGTGCGTAGATGCAATTTTGAACACTACACTTGTCATCGTAATTTGGGAAAATTACGAAAAAATTGAGCTACGTTGTGATTATCGTTTACTAATAGGAAAGAAGTTTCACCTTGATGAGTAGATTCTCCGTGCACGGAAAGCATGTAAGGAATCCAAGAACTTGATCCAGATTGGGGCCGATAGATTTTATTGCCAATATCTTCACTATGCGGATATACTGGGTCAAGCTTGTGGGAATCATTTTCTGGAAGACGGTCATAAATACATCAAGAAGAAATTTAAAAATGTGAATTTCAAGAAGACGGAGAAGAAGATGAGTGTTGTACCTGAACGATTACAGATCCAATAAAGAGTTCGGAGAATTTGGCAGACGAGTACACTAATTGTGTCAATTTCGGCACATCAATGACCTTGATTTTTGTTGGACCTTCTAGATTAGATACAAGCAATCTCAAGGAAAGGCGCATTCTCAATGACCATAACATGGAATAGCTGGAGTTATATCTTCCCAATTGATGTCTTGTTGCGGGGCCAGCAAGACACAAACATCCATCTGAGATTCGTCCAGGCGATGTCGAAGCTAATGAACCAGTGGATCTACTCAAGACGAAGGTACTCCATAGCCTCCTTTGAGATGCCATCGTCGAAGAGGTGGAGCTTCTTGAGTTGAGGGAGAAGAAGGGCGGGTGCGACATTAATCTAGGGAAGATAGCAGGAGCTGAAGCTAGTGCAGCGAAGCGTTGGCATGAGGCGGAGCGCAAACGGTGGCAGAGAGTGACATCGTCTAGCTTCAAAGCTAAGCTCCTCGAGCTAATCTAGGGCGGGGGATAGTCGTTGAACTTGGCTTGGACTTGAACAAGCGGATGTAAAGGCGTCTGGCTGGCCCAGGATGCGATGAAAGGATCTGGGAGACTGCGGACATGCGTTTGCAATCCCCGTCACATAGGAAGATGTCGATGGTGAGGTTGAGGGGCACGCGATGCCAGAGGGGGCGCCAACGCCGGGATAGCAGGGCGGCCCGCACGACAGATTTGGTGGGGAGGAGGCCAATGATGACTTGTAGCATGTCGTCGAGGAGGCTACTATTGAAGTCCAGGTTCGCCGGATGTGGTTTTGGCTTGAGCCGCCTCCGCTTGTTGGCTGCCTCGCCGTCCACCTCAACAGGTGGCGACACCGGTGTACACGTGTGTTGGTCTGTGTTGTGTGCTGGCCTGCTGGGTGTGCGTGAGTGCGTCCTTCTATGCATGCCTCCGTGCAGTGGTTAATTGTGCATGAGTGTGTCCTTCACGCAGAAGAAGTGTGTCCTCAATGCGCCCTAAATTTACTAGTGTGAGGGTGCTACCCCGAGTGGTTTCAACTTTGTTTACTTCACCGCTGTAACATCCCAAGTTTTCAATTTGGAATGTTATACATAGGTCATAATATGCATATCATATTTTATTTGCATCTTGGCATTGTGATCCAAAAAAATCCTAAGCAACTCAAGGACCCACAGAGAGAGTTGGGGATTTTATTATTTTCATATTTCAATTTTCTCAAATATTGAAAAGTGGATCACTTTGGTTTTAATTATTTTTCTCTCCAAATAATATTTCCAATATTAAAAATATATGAGAGGAGATAATATGACTTCTCCAAGATAAATGAAATACTGGAGGAAAAATGTTAAACTCAAATAAATAATTTTATTTGGATTTTATCGCTATTTTATTTGATTTAGAAAAATATGCGTTTTTCAAATATTGCATTTTAGGCCAAAAAAATGTTCACTTTGTTCTAAATATTCTATTTAGACAGTGAAAATTCATTTTGGCATTTTTAGAATTTTTTATATTTTATTAGGATTTTTCTCAGGAGAATTTTATAAAAAAATTGTTTCGGACCGAGCCAGGCCGAAGCCCAGCCGGCCCAGCCGCGCGCCTCCCGCTCCGGCTCGGGAGAGGACTCCTGAGCGCTGCCGCCGCCATGGGCGACGTGTCCGTCCCGGACACGCCGCCGTTGCCCCCACCCCCAAGCACCCCGAGTCGCCCCCTCCCCCTTTAAATACCCGCCGCCACCGCCCCTCACCACCACCCCGCCCCGGCCTACAAGCCGCCGCCGCCGCCAGCCACCGCCGCTACGTGCCGCCGCCCGCTGCAGCTCCCCGCCGCCGTAGCGCCGTACGCCGCCGCCGTCGTGCCTCGTATCTTCCCGCCAGCTCGTCGAGCCCCTTCGCGCTCCGGAGAAGCCGTCACCGCCGCCGGAATCCTTCCGTTGACCTCGCTGGTTTTCGCCCTGGTTTTTTCGGTTTAGATAAAACCGTTCGGTTTTTTAAAACCCTAGATCGGTTTTTTGAATAGATCGGTTTGGTTTTATTCGGTTTAGTTATTTAGTAATCGTTCGTTTGTTCATTCGTTTAAACGAACGCGTTCGCCTGTTTGTCTCTGTTAGCGGATGTTCGTCCGATAGATTTTCCTTTTTCTGATTATTTTTTATCGCAAATTAGCCCCTGATCTTCAAACCCTCGCCGTTTCTTAACCGTTTGTCCAAATCCAGTGAAACCAATGCGAAAATCTTCGTCTCGAACCCCTCTTTCTGTTTTATCAACTTGAACAATGTTTTGACAATTTAAAATTTGGTTTCAAGCATATTTGAATTCGAAGTTCTTTTGACTGTAGTTTCAGTTCCATAGCTCCGATTCGATTGTTTCTTTTTGCAAACCGAAGCTCTTCAGTTTAACTTTCAGTTTGGATGTTCTTATTTGAGTTCTATCCCTGCATGTTTGCTTGAGTGCTTATGTATTCCATTGTTTGTTTGTGATAGAATTCCCGGAGTGCGCAGCGTGCTACGACGAGTCTCTAGGTTTTGCGGATCATCAGCAAGGTCAAGTAACACTTTGATCATACTCTTTTCTTGCCCAGTTTTTATGCATTAGTTACAACCCTCAAACATTGCATCAGTAGGATCTCATAACATGTGGGTTTTGGGAAGTAGATGATGAGGTAGAACCTATTGCCCTTTTTATTATCAAACCCTGGGGGTTACTTCTACGTTATGCTTATATTGCCATGCTATGATCGTAGACGTGGATTGGGTTTGAGTGTATCCATGAAAGATGCGATATTGTTAATTAATGGTTAACTTAAGGTGTCTACTTAAATACACATCTGGCTGGATTGGTTGCGGGCACTTGGAGAATCCAGTGTTGTCCTAGGATATCCCGCAGTACCTGTGTGATCATCCGATGGTTCGCCACCCAGGCTCAAAGGGATCATAAGATTATACACGCTAGAAACTTCCGTATGCAGCCACAAGCTATTATGGGCTCTAGCATAGTTGAGTAAGTTGCATGACCTCTTCCAGTGGTAGGCTAGCAGATGTAGGGGATATAGGTTCGTACTATCTAGCCTGGGTTAGAGTTAATGCTTCTGAAAGACTGTGTCTCGGTCATCCGTTTCTCAAACATCATGTAGTGCAAGAAATCCAATGAAGGAGATCGAGTCTTGTGGGGAAAAGTGCGCAAACCTCTGCAGAGTGTACAAACTAATCATGGTTAGCCGTGTCCCCGGTTATGGACATTTTGAGTATCTGGATCTTGGATTATCATGTTGATCTCAACACTCTAATTATTTTGTTGGGGTTTTGTTACTATCTAATTGGGATTGAGTTGGAGGAACCTTCTCAATGTTTGACAACTACCATGATAGTTAAACAAAATACATTCCTTTGTTGTAGGAAAAAATTGGCTTTTCGCAAAACATTATAACCGTAGAGCCTACACCAGCCATATATGCATGTAGTGATAGCCTTTACTTGTTCATTGCTCTAATGTGTTATCTTGCCAGCATATTCCATGTGCTAACCCATTTCGGGCTGCAACATATCATGTTGCAGACTTTTCAGACGAAGAGTAAGGTGCGCTAGGTCGTTGTCGTGCACTCAGCTATGCTGTTGGAGTTGATGGACTCACTTTATCTTCCATGCCTTCCGCTATTATTGTTTAGATGGCCTTAAGCCATATTTATTGTAATAAGTTCTCTCTTGAGACTATCGATGTAATAAGTGTGTGATTTCTACTCTGTTATAATCCTTCGAAGTACTATGTGTGTCAGCATTACCGATCCAGGGATGACACTTGTGCATAGAGATTCGACCGTTTGAGGTTGGATCACTACAAGATGGTATCAGAGCACACGTTGAATGTAGGACATGACCACTAAGATGAGCCATAGGTCACTCTTCTCTACTCATTTCTGACTCCTCTCCAATTTCCACTCTATAGGATGGCGGACATAAGGAACAAGTTTGCTCAGCTGGATGAAGACACACCTTTTGGACGACACTTGAAGTCAATAGGTACTTGAACAATGGAATACCAAGCTTCACCAGGACTTACACCGCCACTATACCAGAAGAGGAACATTGGATGATTCGAGTTCAAGTTCCAGGAAGGACATTCATGCCAGTTACTGAACCCATAGAGTTTTCTTTTGATGCTTGATAATTTACAACAGTAATAAGAACACAAAAATAATTGTGTGCAACTCAGTTGGACGTATCTGCTAACACTAAAGTGGAACATTTATAATTTCAAATACATGCAACTAAGTACCCAATTTTCTGTTGAACAGGAGAAGGAATATATATTTATATACCTGATCAGCCATGAATGTACCACTAATTGACTGGTATATATGCGAGCAAAGTGAGGATATAATAATGGTCTAATGGATCTCCTAGTCTTACTTGAAGATGGTGCAGTACCAGAGGAGGCGTACGATGGAGCCCCGGCGGAGGCAGCCGTCCCTGACGAGTTGCCTTAGGGGCGTGATGAGCTTGATCTCCATTGTGTGCAGGCTGTTGGACAGCACCAGGGAGTACTACTCGACCCTGCCGACTGGCAAGTCGTGGACGAATGCCAGCGACGGGATCCCCACGGTGTCCACTACCTGCATCACCACCGGCGCCGTGTGCCACGCCTTACTCTCCTCCCCTACACGTCCTCCACCAGCGCGGCCTTCTGCGGCACCACCTCGTACACCGCTTCCGCCGTCGTCGTCCGCACCGCCCCGCCTCCACGCCGTGGTAGGGAGCAGCCCGGGCTGGTCGCCGGGATGGACCTGGTCGGCCGGGTGGTGGAGGAAGGATGCGTGCGCGTGCGGCCTGCAGGAAGTGTTCACGATGGAGGATCCCACCATGGGTCGGGGAGAGGGAGAGATGGGATGACAGATCGAAGAAGAAACGGGAGGGGATCCCAGCGGCAGAGGAAAGGAGAGGAGGTGGAGGGAATCTGGATCGGGGATGGGTGTGGTGTGGGGTTGTACTGGGACGGTTGGTGGGGTGGGTAATGGATCGGGGGTGGTCTGGTGTGGGACTGACGCACTGTGCTAGCGATAGCGCGGGGTGTCTCACCGGCGTTACAGTTATCCAATTAGTAGTGGCGTAGGTTTACGACCCACGCTATTGTTATGGTTTGTCCGTGGGGCACAGTCAGGAATTATTTACCAGTAGCATGCCCAAAAGAAACCAACGCTGCTTCTAAGCCATACCTGTAGCGTGCTTTGTATCTAATGCTACTGTTAATTACCAGTAGCATGGGGACACAAACAAACGCTACTGGTAAACTTCTATGTATAAGCATTTTCCTAGTAGTGTAGCAACGTGGAGTCTAGGAAAGAGCATGGCAGCCCACATCGCCATAGGACGCATCGGCGAAGTTTACCACAAGGATCTTAAGGACACCATTTACCAGATATGTGGGCGCCGAGATGAGCAATGGGAGATGATCAGCACCAGGAAGGACAAGTCCATTGCAACTTACATCCATTAGTTAAACTAGCACATTCGTCGCCAGGAGAACCAAATGTGCACAAGCATGATAGATCTGAAGAAGTTGATGACTAGGAACATGGAGCTTGAAGAGGAACTCAAGTCTACACGCGATGGATACAAGGAGGAAATCGCAATACTAGTGGAGTTCAATGATGACCTGACAAGGAAGCTAGGAGTATTTATGGGAGACCCTGCGCCAGGAGGAGATGACGACCATCCCAAGGACAACATCATCATCGACGATACTGACTCCGACCCCGACAGTAGTGATGATGATTATGAAGACGAAGCTGGAGCAGATATCATGGAGTCTTCCACTAATCAAAATTTTTAGTAGACCACCATATTATTAGTAGTATTTCCGCCATGTATATATTAGTAGTCTGAGCACTGTAATGATAGTTAGATCGATTGTATGCCCTTGCTTGAAATTGTTTTGGTGTGTTATGATTGTGTTTGTCTCATGTGCATATGGGTAGTGCTTTCTCACTAGACCTCATTCTATTCTAATCTCTCCCCTCTAAACGCATCAGATGCCTCTGAGACGTGATCCCGGATTAGCCTTCCCACCGGAGGTCACTCAATTGATCCAACAGCAGAATACACTGATGCAGTTGCTAGTACAGAATCAAGGCAACAACAACAACAATAACAACAACCCACCGCCACCACCTCCAGTTGACAACTTAGCCCGTTTTCTGAGGTTGCAGCCACCGGTGTTTTCAAGTAGCATAGAGCCCATAGTTGCTGATGACTGGCTACGCAGGATTGGAAGGGAGCTGACCACCGCAGGTTGCACATACGCTGAGAAGGTGTGTTTTGCTGCACACCAACTGAATGGACATGCAGCCTCATGGTGGGAGAATTAGACAGCCACTTCCCCTATATCCAATGTTACTTGGGAGCAGTTTCAGCAAGCGTTCCGCACTGCTCATGTCTCAACTGGAGCTATGAGCACGAAGAAGCATGAGTTTTGCAACTTATGCCAGGGCAACCGTACTGTGGGGCAGTACGTGGATGAGTTTAGCAAGTTAGATCGCTATGCCCTAGATGATGTGGCCACAGATGTCGCGAAATAGGAGAAGTTTATGGAAGGGTTGAATGATGAGATGAGCATGCAGTTAATGGTGGAAACATTTAACAACTACTAGGAGTTAGTAGATAATGCTCTTATGATTGAAGGGAAGCAACATCAGATTGAGAGCCGCAAAAGGACGTATGGACCAGGGAAGTACAATTTAGGAGCTTAGACGAAGCCTTGTTTCACCCCGAACTCCGGAGGATATACCCACAACCATGGAGGTCATACCCACAATGTAGGAAGTTCGCATAACCACATGGCCCCAAGAATGGAAATGGGAATGGAGCAGGCAGTAATCAGAACCGCTCTAACCCAACCACACCCGCCAACAGGGTTCTAAGTCACATTACTTGTTTCAAGTGCGGGAAGACTGGACATTATGCCACCGAATGTTCTGAAGAAAAGAATGGAAATGGCAATGGAAGCTCTGGGAAGAATCCCAACCCTTTCGACAAGGGACAAGTGAACCACGTGAACGTGGACGAGGTTGAAGAGCAGTCAGATGCAGTTATCGGTAAGTTTTTGGTTAAGTCATTTACCACTCTCATTCTTTTTGATACTGGTGCATCGCATTCATACATTTCAAGGGGATTTGTGGACAAGTTTAAGTTACCCACCTTAGCCCTTAGGACACCCTTGTTAGTAAGCTCACCAGGTGCAGAGTATATGGCCAGCTGATGGTGCGAACGGTTACCCTTAACCATTGGCAGGCATGTTTTCCCCTCAGACCTAATAATTCTGGAGTCACAAGGATTGGATGTGATACTGGGTATGGATTGGCTAATGAATTATGGAGGAAACATTGATTGTGCTAGTAGGTCAATTCTGCTCACCACCCCAGAGGGAAAAAGGATTAAGTATGTATCCAGGCATGCACCAAAGAGGACTCACGTAAATACTCTCACGAGAGTTGTTCAGAAGGAAGTGCCTGTAGTGAAGGATTATCCGGATGTATTTCCAGAGGAGTTACCCGGCATGCTACCAGATCGAGACATTGAGTTTTTGATAGAGCTGTTGCCAGGCACCGGACCAATATCGAAGAGACCATACCGGATGCCCGCAAATTATCTGGAGAAGAATAAGAAACAGATTAAGGAGTTATTGGAGAAAGGTTACATTCGCTAAAGTTCGTCACCATGGGGAGCCCGAGTGCTCTTGGTTGTGAAGAAGGATAAATCTTTGAGAATGGTAGTTGATTATCGTGCATTGAATGAAGTGACGATCAAGAACAAGTACCCACTGCCAATGATCAATGATTTGTTTGACCAGTTGCAAGGAGCTAAAGTATTTTCCAAGATCGATCTTCGATCAAGATATCACCAGTTGAAGATCCGAGAACAGGATATACCTAAGACATCCTTCACCACAAGGTACGGACTATATGAGTACATGGTTATGTCATTTGGATTGACTAACGCCCCTGCCTATTTCATGAGTATGATGAATAAGGTGTTCATGGAGTTCTTGGATAAATTTGTCATGGTGTTCATTGATGATATTTTGGTATACTCGAAGAATGAAGAGGAACACAAGGAGCATTTGCGTTTAGTTCTCGAGAAACTCAGGGAACATCAACTATATGCCAAGTTCAGCAAATGTGAGTTTTGGTTGAAGGAAGTTGAATTCCTTGGACATGTTATACCAGGAGAAGGTATAGTCATGGATCCTACCAAGGTTCAGTCTGTCACGGAGTGGTTGGCACCCACCTTAGTTGGAGAGATCCGCAGTTTTCTGGGACTCGGAGGATATTACCGGAGATTCATCGAGAATTTTTCTAAGATTGCAAAGCCCATGACGGAGTTGTTGAAAAAGGACACCAAGTTCAAATGGACAGATGAATGTGAGGCAAGTTTTCAGGAGCTGAAGAAACGGTTGGTTACAGCCACAATGCAGATTCTGCCGGATATACACAAGGATTTCCAAGTGTATTGCGATGCATCCCACTTAGGACTTGGAGGCGCACTTATGAAAGACGGAAGGGTTGTTTCATATGCCTCACGTCAGCTTCGACCACATGAGTTGAATTATGCCACGCATGACTTGGAGTTAGCAGCTGTAGTGCATGCGCTCAAGACCTGGAGGCGTTTTCTAATTGGAAATCATTGTGATGTGTACACGAATCATAAGAGTTTGAAGTACATTTTCACACAGAAGGAGTTGAATCTCAGGCAAAGGAGATGGTTGGAGCTTATAAAGGATTATGATATGAAGTTGCACTATCATCCAGGCAAGGCCAATGTCGTAGTAGATGCTTTGAGCCGGAAGAGTTACGCCAATACCCTCGTAAGCGGAGGATTACCAAAGGAGTTAGCTGAAGATCTCAGGAAGCTACGTTTGGAGATAGTCCCTAGAGGTTTTGTTGCAGCATTAGAAATTCAGTCGACATTATTGGGAAAGATTTGAGAAGCTCAGAAGGATGATGAGGAAATTGCTGAGATAAAGGAGAAGATGAGCAAAGGAAAAGCCAAAGGTTTTCGTGAAGATGAGCATGACACCTTGTGGTTTGAAGACCGTGTTTATGTGCCCAATAATGCAGATATCAGGAAGTTGATACTTCAGGAGGCACATGACTCGCCATACTCGATACACCCCGGAAACACGAAGATGTATTTGTATTTAAAGGAGCGTTTCTGGTGGGCTGGTATGAAGAAGGATATTGCCGAGTATGTAGTAGTATGTGATGTATGTCAGAGAGTGAAGGCAGAACATCAGAAGTCAGCAAGATTACTGTAGCCTATGCTGATACCTTAATGGAAGTGGGACAAGCTTGGCATGGATTTTATCACCGGATTACCCACGACCCGATCGGGATATGATTCTATTTGGGTAGTAGTGGATCGTCTGACCAAAGTAGCTCACTTTATCCTAGTGAAACCCACCTATACGAGTGCGAAGTTGTCCAAGATATATATGACCAGGATCGTATGTCTACATGGAGTTTCGAGGACTATCGTATCAGATAGAGGAACGCAGTTTACTTCAAAGTCTTGGCACTAGTTGCACCAGACTTTGGGTACCAGGCTAGAGTTCAGTACAACTTTTCATCCGCAGACAGATGGACAGACAGAGATAGTCAATCAGATTCTGGAGGACATGTTGGGAGCTTGTGCGCTAGATTATGGATCTAGTTGGGATGATAATTTGCCCTACGCGGAGCTCTCATACAACTATAGTTATCAAGACAGTTTGAGGATGGCTCCTTTCGAAGCTTTGTTTGGAAGAAGGTGCAGGACACTGTTTAATGTGGGATGAAATTGGAGACTGCCAGTTGTTTGGACCAGATTTGATCAAAGAGTCAGAAGAGAAGGTTAAGTTGATTCGAGATAGACTGAAGGTAGCTCAGTCCAGGCAGAAGAGTTATGCAGACTCAAAACGCAAGGAGGTAGTCTATGAAATCGGAGACAGAGCACATCTTCGAGTGTCACCCTTGCGAGGAGCTAAACGTTTTGGAGTTAAGGGAAAGTTAGCCCCGAGATTTGTAGGACCATAACGAGTTTTGGAACGTATGGGAGAAGTAGCCTACAAGTTGGAGTTACCCGAAGGACTGTCAGGAGTTCATGATGTGTTTCACGTTTCCCAGTTGAAGAAGTGCCATGCTGAGATGGCCGATATTCCTCTAAGAGATATAGTGCCCCTGGAAGCAATTTGGTTGGATAGTGATCTGACCTATGAGGAGAAACCAGTCAAGATTCTCGAGTTTGCCAGCCGAGTTACCCGCAGCAAAGTTATCAAGTTTTTCTAAGTTCAGTGGAGCCACCATACTGAGGATGAAGCCACCTGGGAATGAGAGGATGATCTACGGAAAGATCACCCACACCTATTTTCTAGCCAGCCCGAATCTCGAGGGTGAGATTCACCTTAAGGGGGGTAGGTTTGTAACATTCCAAATTTTCAATTTGGAATGTTATACATAGGTCATCATATGCATATCATACTTTATGCGCATCTTGGTTTTGTGATAAAAAATCCTAAGCAACACCAGGACCCACACAGAGAGTTGGGGATTTTATTATTTTCATATTTGAATTTTCTCAAATATTGAAAAGTCGATCACTTTGGTTTTAATTATTTTTCTCTCCAAATAATATTTCCAATATTGAAAATTTATGAGAGGAGATAATATGACTTCCTCAAGATAAATGAAATATTGGAGGAAAATGTTAAAATCAAATAAATAATTTTATTTGGATTTTATCGCTATTTTATTTGAATTAGAAAAATATGCATTTTTCCAAAATTGGATTTTAGGCCAAGAAAATGTTCACTTTGTTCTGAATATTCTATTTAGACAGTAAAAATTGATTTTGGCATTTGTAGAATTTTATTTCGGCGGAATCTTATAAAAAAATGTTTCGGACCGAGCCGGGCCGAAGCCCAGCCGCGCGCCTCTCGCTCTCACTCGGGAGAGGACTTCCGAGCGCCCCCGTCGCCATGGACGACGTGTCCGTCCCGGACACGCCGCCGTCGCCATGGACGACGTGTCCGTCCCGGACACGCCGCCGTCGCCCCCTCCCCCAAGCACCACGAGTTGCCCCCTCCCCCTTTAAATACCCGCCGCCGCCGCCCCTCACCACCACCCCTGCCTCGCCCCGCAAGCCGCAGCAGTAGCAAGCCGCAGCCGCCGCCCACCGCCGCTCGCCGCAGTGCCCCACTGCCGCGGCGCCGCATGCCGCCGCTGCCGTGCCTCGCCTCGCCTCGCCCCACCACCTCGCCTCGCCCCACCACACGCCGGAGAAGCCGCCGCCACCGCCGGAATCCCGTCGTTGACCTCGCCGGTTTAAAAAACCCTAAATCGGTTTTTTTTCGAATAGATTTGTTTGGTTTTATTTGGTTTAGTTATTTAGTAATCGTTCATTCCTTTAAACGAACGCGTTCACCCGTTTGTCTCTGTTAGTGGATGTTCGTCCGATAGATTTTTCTTTTTCTGTTTATTTTCGGCCAAGGACCTATCCGCGATTATTTTTTATCATAGATTAGCCCCTGATCTTCAAACCCTCGCCATTTCTTAACTATTTGTCCAAATCCAGTGAAACCAACGCCAAAATCTTTGTCTCGAACCCCTCCTTTTGTTTAATCAACTTGAACAAGGTTTTGAAAATTTGCAATTTGGTTTCAAGCAGATTTGAATTCGAAGTTATTTTGACCATAGTTTCAGTTTCGTAGCTTGATTCGATTGTTTCTTTTTGCAAATGAAAACACTTCAGTTGAACTTTTAGTTTGGATCTTCTTATTAGAGTTTTATCCATGCATATTTGCTTGAGTTCTTATGTATGCTATTGTTTATTTGCGATAGAATTCCCGGAGTGCGCAGCGTGCTACTACGAGTCTCTAGGTTTTGTGGATCATCAGCAAGGCAAGTAACACTTTGATCATACTCTTTTCTTACCAAGTTTTTATGCATTAGTTACAACCCTCAAACATTGCATGAGTAGGATCTCTTAACATGTGGGTTTTGGGAAGTAGATGATGAGGTAGAACCTATTGCCCTTTTATTATCAAACCCCGGGAGTTACTTCTATGTTATGCTTATATTGCCATGCTATGATCATAGACATGGATTGGGTTTGAGTGTATCCATGACAGATGTCAGATTGTTAATTAATGGTTAACTTAAGGTGGCTACTTAAATACACATCTGGGTGGATTGGTTGCGGGCACCTGGAGAATCCAGGGTTGTCCTAGGATATCCCGGAGTACCCATGTGATCATTCTATGGTTCGCCACCCAGGCTCAAAGGGATCATAAGATTATTCATGCTAGAAACTTCCGTGTGCAGCCACAAGCTATTATGGGCTCTAGTATAGTTGAGTAAGTTACATGACCTCTTCCGGTGGTAGGCTAGAAGATGTAGGGGATATAGGTTGGTACTGTCTACCCGAGGTTAGAGTTAATGATTCTGAAAGACTGTGTCTCGGTCATCCATTTCTCAAACATCATGTAGTGCGATAAATCCAACGGAGGAGGTTGAGTCTTGTGGGGGAAAGTTCGCAAACCTCTTCAGAGTGTACAAACTAATCATGGTTAGCTGTGTCTTTGGTTATGGACATTTTGAGTATCTGGATGTTGGATTATCATGTTCATCTCAACACTCTAATTAATTTGCTGGGGTTTTGTTACAATCTAATTGGGATTGAGTTGGAGGAACCTTCTCAATGTTTAACAACTACCATGGTAGTTAAACAAAATACATTCCTTTGTTGTAGGGAAAAATTGGCTTTTCGCAAAACATTATAACCATAGAGCCTCGACCAGCCATATATGCATGTAGTGATAGCTTTTACTTGTTCATTGCTCTACTGTGTTATCTTGCCAGCATGTTCCATGTGTTGACCCATTTCGGGCTGCAACATATCATGTTGCAGACTTTTCAGATGAAGAGTAAGGTGCGCTAGCTCGTTGTTGTGCACTCAGCTATGCCGTTGGAGTTGATGTACTCACTTTATCTTCGAAGCCTTCCATTGTTATCATTTAGATGGCCTTAAGCCATATTTATTGTAATAAGTTCTCTCTTGAGACTATCGATGTAATAAGTGTATGATTGCTACTCTATTATAAATCCTTCGAAGTACTGTGTGTGTCAGCATTACCATTCCAAGGATGACACTTATGCACAGAGATTCGACCGTTGAGGTTGAATTGCTACAATCGCGTGTCAGATGGCCCTCTAGTTTACTTATTTTCATGCACTGCCAGATGGGCCAGCACACGAAGATAGAGAACACGAGCTGACAAGGCAGCATGTGGACTGGTTGACCGGTCAACTAAACAATATACGGAGCCATACATTGACACGGTGAGCGTATAATCCATCGGTATAGAGAGTTCAAGTTAGAGGGGAGGCCCATGAGAGATAGCAGAGAGAGAGAGAGAGAGAGAGAAAGAGCTACTCTGTCCGTTCGATAATGTAGTGCCAACATTTTTTTGAAGTCAAACTTTTGAAACTTTGACCAAGTTTATAAAGAAATTACTTATATCTACAATACCGAAGATAAATGATAGTATGAAGTAAGTACATGTTGTGATGAATCTAATGATCATTCCAGATGTAAATGTTATTCTCCACATATACCTAGTCAAAGTTTTTTGAGGTTTGACTTTTCAAAACATCCATATGCTTATGGACGTGAGAGAGTCCTTGACTAGAGAGAGTGAGTGAGTGAGAGAGAGAGTGTGTGTGAAATAGAAAGACTGAGTGAAAAAAGTGTGTGTGTGTGTGAAAGAGACAAGGACAACACACGATAAAAGTAGAGAAAAGGCGTGTGTGTCTTATGCAAACATATCACACATGCATCTTCGACAACGGATGCAAGGTGAGAAGATAGTGTGTGGTTGTTTGCAACAGAGAGAGAAAGACCCCTAGCACGTGGCCAATAGGGGTATCACAATCAAGGGAGAGAGGTCGAGAGACGTATGGAGAAAATGCAGACATGGGGAGGAGAGAGTGTATGTTTGTGGTAGAGAGATCCCATGGAGATCGTGATGGGACTACATGGGTGGGAGATCGAGTGACAAGGTGTGTGCGCGATAGAAGATACCCCGAGAGATATCGAGATAGACGTATGGATGGAAGGAGACAATACATGTGTTCTTGATAGCTAGTGAGAGATAATAATACTTAGGGGGAGTGCGTGCGCCTATGATGGAGTGAGGGATTATGGTACTTAGGGGTGTGTGTGTCACATAGAGAGAGAGAACAAAGGAAGAGAGTGTTGGATGGGTCTATATGTAGCGCGAGCGAGACATGTGTATGTGTGAACCAGGGAGATATAAAGTTTGAGAGAGATAGAGGAGCCCCGATAAGGCTGAGTGGTGCGTCAGATAGCAGAGAGGGGGAAAGAGATATTCCATCCACTCGATAATGCAGTGCTTGTAAATTTTTTTAGAAGTCAAACTTTGGAAACATTGATCAGGTTTACGCAAATGTTATTTATATCTACAATACCA
This sequence comes from Triticum aestivum, assembly GCF_018294505.1. NCBI lineage: Eukaryota > Viridiplantae > Streptophyta > Magnoliopsida > Poales > Poaceae > Triticum > Triticum aestivum. The sequence goes on from NC_057794.1 coordinate 204,755,438, forward strand.
AAGATACATCATATGAAACTACATCTCATGATGAATCTAATGGTCTATGGTTGTTGTTCTAGATGTGAATGTTTTTCTCCACGTACATGGTCAAACTTTGTGATGTTTAACTTTTCAATAAATGGACTGAAGAGAGTGCCTAAGTCGAGAGAGATCAAGTGCCTGTAAAGGAGAATGAGTGCGTGTGCAAAAATAGTATGTGTGTGAAAGAGAAAGGGACAACAAATGATAAATTAGAGAGAGAGAATGTGTTTTTCGTTTCTTATGCAAACATATCACACATGCATCTCTGAGATAGAAAAGCGAGGTGAGGAGATACACGAAGATAGCTAGTGCGTGATTGTTTGCAATGGAGAGAGACACCGCTATAGCACATGTCCAATAGAGGTGTGGCCAACAAGGAACAAAGGTCGAGAGGGACACATGGAGAACATGGACGCATGGGGAGGGAGAGAGGGTGTCTTTTTGATAGAGAGATCCCCTCGAGATCGTGAGGGGACTTATATGGGTGGTAGATCGAGGGAGGTGCGGGCGATATAGAAAGATGCCCTGAGAGAAATCGAGATAGACCATGCACATGTTTGTGATGGAGACTAAAATTAGCTAGTCATATACATATAGGGGGGGACTGCGTGTGCCTACATTTGAGTGAGAGACCATCATACTTGGATAGGCATGAGATTGTGTGTGTGTGCGTGTGAGATGGAGAGAGAACGAGGGATAGAGATAAAATTTTAGATGGGTCTATCGTGTGTGAGTGAGATATGCATGTGTATGTGTGACCTAGGTAGATGGAGAGTTTGAGAGAGAGAGGGAAGAGCTCTGAGATGACAGAGTGGTGCGTGAGAGAGTTACGGGTAACGAGCCAAGGAATTTGTGTGCGTACGATGACTGCACCCAAGATATTTAGCTTGGACTAGAGAATCATACATAGTGTGCGAGAGAGACCTATAAATGGAGTATATATGCATGCGAACTAGAAAGACCCCACCCCCAGACACACAAAGAGAGAGAGAGACGGAGAGAGAGGGAGAGGGACCAACAAGGTTTGTGTGTTGGATGCGTGTGACAGAATTGAAGATTATCGGCGAGAGAGAGAGAGAGAGAGAGAGAGAGAGCAGGAGTCCGGGAGAGGGGGAGGTCGCGTTTTATGCATCAAAGACTGATATAAACCATGTTTTGATATAAACTTTCATTCAAATATTTAAATTGGAGAACATGTTGTCTGCAATCCACACATGAACGGAGATGTGCGTATATCAAACAAGTTCATTAATTTGACTCTCAACATGTTCATGGAGTACTATAATACCGTACAACATGCTACTCGATTGATGTGTTTAATTTTGGATTTAGTTCACTATTTTGACCTGGTGAACGAGCTATTTAATTGAATCGAGATATTTAATTTTGGGTTTGATTCCTGTTTTTGAGTGGGTCAACTATTTGTCATATAGTAAATCGCTAGCAACGGGCATGTAAAAAAACATTACTCCCGACCATCATCTCTCCATCTAAAAAAGAAGTGGCAAGCTAATATTTCAAAATTTTATTCGAATCGACTTGGGAAGGTAGACGTGGATGCTCGTTCTCCCAAAATTTGAATGAACCGTTAAACACCATCTGCTCGGTGGAATTCGCCCGAGCAAATAAATGGGAGACGCGAAATTACCGGCCTATGTGGGACACGCATCAATTGGCCCGTTGTACATCGAGGGTAGGTTCGTAACTTCATCCAAGCACGCCTTCTCCTTGGTCAAAATGACATGAGCCGAATAATTCATAAACCATGGTCGGCAAAACACCCTCTCCTCGCCCGAAATAGCTCACGCCCACTATTTCAAAACACGCTCTCCTCGCCCGAAATCGCTCGCGCCCACTATATTTCAAAACACGCCCTCCTCGCCCGAAATCGCTCGCGCCCACTATATTTCAAAACACGCCCTCCTCGCCCGAAATTACTCGCGCCCAGTATATTTCAAAACATGCCCTGCTCGCCCGAAATCGCTCGCGCCCACTATTTGTGAGAAGCAAAGTCACTCTACTATCCCCGACCCTCAGTACACAGACCCAAGCCGAGAACTGTAACCCCCCCCCCCACACACACACACACACATTTCAGACAAATGATTCCATAAGACATGGTTCCCCCTCCCAATTCCCCATTCATACCCCGTGGGCGCCAAATCACCTTCTCCCCAGAATCTCCATTCTCTCGAGCCGCGAAACCTCAGCCTCTCCTCCATGGCGCCCCCATCGCACCAAATTCACAGCTGCCCTCCTCTCTAATCCCGGAGACGTTGTCCATTTGCCCTCGTGCACTGGGCCGTGTGTCTCTTACTCCGTGCTGCCAGAGCTTCCTCTACGACGGCCGCGTGAACAGTAACAGAGCCAATTCACCCCCGCCGTTTTTCACGGCGCCAAAGTGGCTCCAACTTTGGACCCGTCCAGAGCCCCGGAGTTGCTTCCCTGTAGCCGTCGACCATCGTGACATCTCTACTTCCCTGCCACCGGTAGCCACCACAACCACGTCGGCCTCACCCACTAGGCAGCTGGAGCTGCCTACGTCACCAGGCTGCCAGATAGGTCGCACCCTCATCTCAAATCACTTTATTTAGGCATCAGTTATCTGAATTTTTATTTTGGGCCAATCGATTCCCAATGGGAAGCAACACCCCTTGAGCCGGCGGAGCTCCTAGGCTACCGGTTGGCTGGTGTCTAACGTAAGGGTGCAGGGGCGCAAGTTCGCCACGGAAGGAGCACTTAGATGGCTATCTTAGAGTTGTGTGGGTTGAAGGTACTGCCATCACCGGATCTGGATGATGACGAGTCTTTGAGGATTGGCCCGGGGGCGGTGCAACCACGGCAGTGCGGTGAGGTGGGGAGGGGTTTTTGGTCGGGGCCACGGACGGCGGAGCCAGGCTGCTCTGCCGGTGGTTGCTGTCTCTTCGGGGAAGATTCCGAATAGTGTTAGACGGGAGGCACAAGACGGCCATCAGGCCATCTGGCATAGATCGGACAGTACCAAAATAAAATAAAATCGTGTGACCCCAATTTAGTCTTCAGTCAATAGACGTGTGACCACTCTCGTACCTCGCTGTTGATCTCTTAGGGTATTTCTTCAGATCAGAGAGATGTGTCGTTCTTAACATTATGTGTTTTCTCCATCTTCAGCCACACCGTCTTTCGACTCACCACAACTGCTCCAACAAGCGAACCAGAAGGGAGCTATAGTCCCCACTCAACAGTTCCCTGCATCGAATGCGCGTGCCCGACATGCACAGCCACAACAACTGCAGGGCCATCGACAAGTCAGCACATGATGCTCATTCATATGGATGGCGGCCAGATAGGTTGTCCCCTCATCTTACTTGTGTGCAACATTTATGGCTTTGTTATTCATCTAAGCATTAAAAATATATTATCACATTTCATTGTATATTCTAGCTGATCTCTTACAGGTCTTGTTCAGGAGTTAACGATATTCCATAGTTAATCTTAGAGACTTGTTCTTTAGGTAACGCTGTTCCATAGTTATCATCCATCAACCAATGCTTCCCACAGGCGGGTGATTATAGTATTATACCACTTCTAGTATAACCTATGTTGTTCCTTAATACTTTTGTGTGCCATCTAGTTAATCTCGAGTACAAACGATACATATATTGTAGCTTTCATATGTGTTCCCCCTTTAGTTTTTGAGACCTATCGCTGCTAGTTAACCCCAGCCCTACTATTTATGTCATCTCCTACAGGAACTCATTACATAAATCTAACTACTAGTTGTCTTCCATGCATGTCAGATATAATTTCACACACTGATTTATCCACAAGAACCTCACGGAGCAATGTAACGGCAAAAAAACTTGACGTTAATGATACCCAATGTGATGGAACATGTAAAGGCAGTTCTTCACGAGACTTGCAGAAAGATGTTGAATCCTATTCACCCCATAAGGTCCTTGCTCTAACTTGGCCCTTGATATGGGTACAACATGCATATAATGTCCTAGAGTGCATCTACTGTGTTGTAATGCCTTGTGCTTCGCCTGCTGGTCATGCATGTAAATATGGCATGCTTTCCTGTTTTTCTATACCTGTTCCATTAATGATAACATGTTTTCTAATTCAACTACTGTCATTCTACTCTATCGCAATGCCATCTACTTAGTTTGGACATCATGCTTCTCAATATCTTAGGCATTGTTATTCATCAGTAGGTACTTCATCTGTCTATCATACAATGTTTTTTTTACATTGAAGTGTTGTTCTAGTGGTCTCTTGCAATGCCATCTTAGTTTCCCAATCATACATACATATGTTGCCTTAGTGTTTTTCTGTAATGTATTCCGCTAGCATACAATTTAACATTCAAGTAGTATTTTTTACACTGTTGTCTTGTCATATCCCTAGCTCTTACATCATACTCCCTTCGTCTGGATTACATGTCACAGAAATGGATAAAACTGGATGTATCTAGAACTAAAATACGCCTAGACCCATACATTTATTTCCTGATGGAGGGAATACATGTCAATATGTCATACTTTTCTATTCTTCAGTACCTATTCCATCTTTGCTGTAGCATGTTTTATAATTGAGGCACCATTCTTCTATATAAGGCATGCAAGGGGAAGACAACTATGTTAGAATCTGAAGGGTTACAAACCAGGTCTTTGCAAAAGATCCAAATGCCAGGAGATAATAATCCAACTCCAGTTTTCATAGATACTGCTCCAGCATAGACAAACCCAACTCCCATTGATAATAAGCAGATTCTAGTGGCCAAAGAACTAGTCCACTCCAGTCCAGCGAAAATATGTCAACTCTATTCTAAGAAGCCTGTGCGTATCCTCGCATCATGGAATTTTATAGCATTCTGATCATATTTTCTACATGTTTCTTACCCATCTCTATTTTAGAAAATAAGGTTAAATGATAGAAGATTCCCTCCATTGGGGTCGTATTCGAGGAAAGTATCTTGCGGGACTTCTCTGTGCTCCGATGCTCATATAAGTACCTGCTGTATATCACTATATTTTTACATCAGCATGTATTTTGTTAATCGGTGTGAGTCCAACCTTTATCTGATCTAAATTCAGTTGTAGAAAAATGTTAAAGGCGACAATGTTGATTTTTGTAAGGAAAACTGCCTGGTAGTTTTGCATACTGAGCTGCATGAGTGTACTATCTCATATCATGCACATTACTGAATTGTAGTGCTGCTTTGGTTGCCCATTCATTCATTGTGTCAATGTTGCTTTCGTATTACCTTACCTGGCTGATGATAGATGTGCCATATTGTGTTAATTTGGTGTAGGTTGGTGTGGTCTAGTTGCCCAAATGTTCGTTGTGTCAATGTTTCTTTCCTATTATCTGACCTGGCCAATGATAGCAATGCTAGTGTGTTAATTTGGTGCAGGCTGCTAAAGATAAGAAGACAAACTCTGAAAACAGCAAGGCAACCCCATTGTTTCTTTCCAATAAATCTAGGCCAATTAATATGGCAATAACTCATGATTACTCTGTTCGGTTCCCCTCCTAATTTATGTTATGATGCAGTGGTCGAGACACTCTCCACTATCAATAATACAAGCCTGCCAAAATCGCCATCTGAATCTGTTCAGTTTCCTATGTCTCGAATGCAACAGAAAAATGTATGTTTGTGAACCAATTAATGGCTGTAGAAATGATGGAAATGGTGGAGGAATCAAAGATGCACATTCGTGCGCAAAAACAACTGATCAATGTTTTTAGAGACAGTGTAGCAAAGCAGCAAGAACTTGCCCACATGCTTATGGGTGTCATCCACGCTGAGGTTGCAGATTGTGACGTTGTAGATCGTTAGCTTCTTTTCATTTATTTGCATTGTGTCGGATTGTGGGTTCTGGCAAAACCCTTGAGGTTCGAACACTGGGGTGCGCACGAATGTTTCCCCCTCTCTAGCTCACAGACTCAACAATCTCACGGCCTAGCTTGACGGACCCAAAGAACATGAGACACAATATTTATTCTAGTTTGGGCCACCATTGTGGTGTAATACCCTACTCTAGTGTGGTGTGCTGGATTGCCTCTTGGGCTGAGGATGAACAGTTACAAGGGAAGAACATCCTCCTGAGGAGAGGTGTTCTTGTGCTTGGTGAGCTTGTGTGGTTGAGGATGATCTAGATCATGTCCCCGTTATGGTGGTGGCTAGTCCTATTTATAGAGGCCCTCGTCCTCTCCCCAAATATTGAGCGGGAATGGCTCCCACAATGGCCAAATTCGAAGGGAGACAAGTAGTATAAGTTATCCTGACAAAAGTAGTCTTTGCCTGCCAAAGGTTCTGGTGGTGATGCCGTCTTGGGCTCCACGGTGACCTCCGTCCTACCATCTTGCTGGTCTTGGTCTTGTTGCACCGATATGGAAACCTTTGCCTGATGCCTTGGAACTCCTCGCCTACGCTTGCCTCCTTAACACCAAAGAGGAAACGAGGACACTGTGTGTGCTAGCGTCCGCCTGGCCTTAATTGTCATGGCTTGCATCATTGGAACCTCGCGAGGTTTTCCTTTCCTTGATCTCTCCACCCCTCATGAGCCAGCCTGGTGAGGCCGCCCCTAAGGAGGTCTTGCGTCGCCCGCCTCGCGAGGCTTGGCCCCTCGCGAGGGTCTTGAATGTTTGCTGGTGAAGATGGGTCGTACGGGGCCACTGGAGGAGCCATGCTACGGGCCGTAGGCAGGCAAGTCTAGGGACCCCCGTTCCCAGAACGCCGACAGTGGCCCCCGAGCCCAAGGCGCGCTCGAGCTTGGCTTCGAGGCGAATCCAAAGGGCAAGTGCGGAGCGCCGCGGGCCCCAACATCCTGCGACCTTGGTCGACGTGTGGCGATGGATTGGACGTGGGCGTCTCCGCTTCCCCACGCAACCTCGGCAGCTGCCCGACTTGACGGGTCCCTACTGCATGCAGGAAAAAGATCATTATTACCTTAGATCGTGGAGGCCGGCGATTGGCCTCCCCTTGTCTATAAATGGGAAGTGAGGGCGGAGCCCCCATCACCCGTCTCTTCTTTGCCTCTCCCGCTTCTTCTTCCTTGCTCCACCGCTAGCAGGGACGCCCATGGAGCAAGTGAAGAGGCTCTCAGCCGCAGAGAAGGGGAAAGCTCGCCAGGAGGGGCCTGGCTCACCGCTGCCCAAGAGGGGGCGCGATCTCCCCCGCAAGCACATTGTGACCCCCGCCGCGGTGGTGCCTCTTCGCGTGGTGGTAGCCACCTAGGTCATGGCAGCCCTGTTGAGGAGGTGAGGTGTGTTGTGCTTGCGCGGACTCCCCGGCCGTGCTTCCACTCGGCGGAGGTGATGCCGAAGTTCATCATGTGGTCGGAGAACCCGGCTGGCACCTGGCTTCAGCTCGCGCGGTTCTTCGTTGGCGAACTGCCGTCCGCAGATCCATGCGGTCTCTGGCTGCAGGCAGATGATTGCCCCAGAAGGGCTTCGTGGGTCGCGGTGGAGGTCTCCGCCACGGGCAACGGGGTCCTGGCTCGCGGCTGGCAGACATTCCCGCACGCGCGCGGTCTGGGCAGGCGGTGCGCCCTCCACTTCAAGTGCGACGGCGATGCGACCCTCTTTGTGAGGGTGTTCGGGGAAGATGGTCGCCATGCCGGGTGCTGCCCTGAGGACAATGATGGCGACGAGGTGCTCGGCCTTGGCGATGGTCATGAGGAGGAGGGAGGCAGGCCCGGCTATGTCTCGTCCAGCTACCGTGACTCTTCTTCCGGTGGCAGCTCTAGCAGCGGCGGCTATGACCAGCCGCCATGCCGCCGCCGCCGCTTGGAAGGTGGCAACGGGTCGGCTCATTGCCGCGCTCCGGTGAAGCGTGAGGAGGGTCCGGCTGAGCTCAGGAGAGCGCCGCGAGCCCGTCCCTGCGACCTGCCGCAGGAGCATGTCCCGGTTTTGTTTCGTTCTTCCTTTCCTTCCTGCATTAGAGAAAGACAAGTATGGGGCCCCGTGGGGGCGTGCAACAAACTATGATTTCTAGGTTGTTATGCTGTGTTTGTCATTCCTGTGCTGTGTTGTAACGTCATGATTTCTGCATGCACGTAAAATGACTTAGCTCGATGCGCTTGAGGTAGATCCCGCTTTGCGAGATGCACGTTTCTCCACCTGATGAGGAGGAACTGCAAAAATTTGCTAGGAGATCCATACCTGGTCCACGTCGTTGTAGCCTGCTGGCTAGCGTGCGTCACCTGCGTGTGGCCATGACCCAGTGCCTCATGTCATGGTACCCGAGGGGCACAGATCGAGGGGGTGCGCCAGCTTGCGGCTCGAACGAGGGTGCCATGTGAAAAACAGACAAAACGCTCATGAGGGCCACAAAAATAGATAGAACGCTCATGAGGGCCTGAGGGGCACCTGTGCATCCCCCTCACAAGGGACGCGAGAGAGGGTACAGGACAAACAAAGAACCGAAGGCAGAAGCAGAGGCAGAATCGAAGGAACGAGATCAACCAGCGTCATCGGAAAGCAAATTTCTATTAAACCGGGGCAAGCCAACTGCAGAAAGCAAATGAAAAGCCGCGTCCGGCACCTAGTCTAGTCTTCTTGTCTTCTCACCAGTGCGGAGCTAAGTAATGAAGTAATGGATCATAAAATCCCAGAGGGTTTCAAACCCGTAAACATCGAATCATACGATGGCACAACAGATCTGGCAGTATGGATCAAGGATTATCTCCTTCACATCCACATGGCACGCGGCGATGATCTACACGCCATCAAATACCTCCCGCTCAAACTTAAAGGACCGGCCCGACATTGGCTTAACAGCTTGCCAGCAGACTCAATCGATTCTTGGGAGGACCTGGAAGCCGCATTCCTCAACAACTTCCAGGGCACTTACGTGCGACAGCCTGATGCCGACGACTTAAGCCACATAATTCAGCAGCCAGAGGAATCGGCCAGACAATTCTGGACACGGTTCCTAACAAAGAAAAACCAGATAGTCGACTGTCCGGACACAGAGGCCCTAGCAGCCTTCAAGCATAACATCCGCGATGAGTGGCTTGCCCGGCACCTGGGACAGGAAAAGCCGAAATCCATGGCAGCCCTCACGACACTCATGACCCGCTTTTGCGCGGGAGAAGACAGCTGGCTAGCTTGCAGTAACAACTTATCAAAGAACCCTGGTAATTCGGATACCAAGGACAAAAGTGGCAGGACACGTCAGAATAAGCAAAAACGCCGCGTTAAAAGCGACAGCAATGAAGACACGGCAGTCAATGCTGGATTCAAAGGCTATAAATCCGGTCAGCGGAAAAAGCCATTCAAAAAGAATACTCAGGGCCCGTCCAGTTTGGACCGAATACTCGATCGCTTGTGCCAGATACATGGCACCTCCGAAAGGCTAGCCAATCAAACTAACAGGGATTGTTGGGTGTTCAAGCAGGCAGGCAAGTTAAGGGCCGAAAACAGAGACAAGGGGCTGCATAGCGACGACGAGGAGCCCAAGCCGCCAAACAACAATGGACAGAAGGGCTTTCCCCCACAAGTGCGGACGGTGAACATGATATACGCAACCCACATTCCCAAGCGGGAGCGGAAGCGTGCGCTACGGGACGTATACGCGATGGAGCCAGTCGCCCCAAAGTTCAACCCATGGTCCTCCTGCCCGATCATTTTTTATCGAAGGTTCCATCCCACTAGCATCCGTCATGGCGGCTTCACCGCATTGGTTCTTGACCCAATCATCGACGGATTTCATCTCACAAGAGTCCTCATGGACGGCGGCAGTAGCCTGAACCTGCTTTATCAGGATACAGTGTGGAAAATGGGCATAGATCCCTCAAGGATTAAGCCCACAAGAACGACCTTTAAAGGCGTTATACCAGGTGTAGAAGCCAACTGTACAGGCTCAGTAACACTTGACGTGGTCTTCGGATCCCCGGACAATTTCCAAAGCGAAGAGTTAATCTTCGATATAGTCCCGTTTCGCAGTGGCTATCATGCCATGCTCGGACGAACCGCATTCGCAAAGTTCAATGCGGTGCCGCACTATGCATATCTCAAGCTCAAGATGCCAGGCCCTCGAGGAGTAATTACGGTCAACGGAAACACCGACCGCTCCCTCCGTACGGAGGAGCATACGGTGGCTCTCGCAGTGGAGGTACAAAGTAGCCTTCTCAGGCAATTCTCCAGTACGGCCATTAAAAAGCCAGACACTGTCAAGCGCGCCCGGAGTAACCCACAGTAGGACCGCCTGGCACACTCTGAGCAAGCGTAGCAATGCGTCCCCAACCCTAGCTTTCGCGACATAGCGAAATCAGTACCTCGCGTACATAACTACGCCCTTGAAATACCATGGGCACACGGGAAGGGGCACAATAACGGCACGCCCAAAATACGGCTTAAAACATACTAGGGGCTGCCGGATTCTTTTTTTAATTTTTTCTTACTTTCAGGACTCCATACTTCGGACGACCTGTTCGGCAATTCGACTGCCGCACAAACGATGCAAGATCCAGGGAGGCAGACAAGCCATGCCGCATTATGGAACTCCCAGGTGGTCTCTGTTACGAGCGGTATACCTGTTTTAAATACAATTCCACGGCCTGCCCCTGGTCAGGACATACTGAATAGTCCAATATGTTTTGCTTACCGCACTATTTGTATCATTTAGCTTTGATAAATAGCCTCTCTATAAACAATGCTTAGCTTCTTGCCTATTTTTTGCATTATCTTCTTTTCACATTTATGTTTATTAAATGATATGATTGCACCCGTACACCATGGTACGGCAAACACTCCAGGGGCTTCAGTACCCCTCACAATGGTGTGAGAAGTCCGTACACTTTCACAAGTGCGGCACCCCGAACTTATAGCACTATATGCATCGGCTCCGAATCATGATTTGGGTCAATAGTTGGGTTTGCCCGGCTCCTATGTTTTGGTGCCTTACGTTCCGCTCTATCGGCTAAGGTAGCACTAGGAGAACCACTCCGACTGTGCCCCGGTTCAGCTGGGTTAAGCACCTCAGTGGAGAAAGCTAAAACTGACTGTCATGATGAGGCGAGAGACCGGTCGCTGTTCGAGAGGTTTTTCGAGTCCCTAAAGACTTATGCCGCTTCGAGCGAGGAGCTGGCTTTATCCGGCCAAGGCGTGGATAGCGCCCCGAACTCGGTATTCCGAACTAGGGGCTTCGCCGAAATTTAAAATTATAGAGTTCTATGGCTAAGTGAGAGTGTTCAAGCATTATAGTCCGATTGCCTGGTTCATTGTGCTGAGCGCCTCCCTCGAAGGACCCAACTATGGGAAAAAGAGCGCTCAGCTTTATCCCGAACACCACAGCACTAGTGGCATGGGGGCAGAAGCCGACGACTGGCCATCTCTCAATTTTTTGATAAACGGCCACACAGAAAGTAATATTTTAAATTCAATAAGCATTGCTTAGCGCATATGAACAAGTTTTCAGCGCACAGGATAAACACGAGCGAGTTCATTCAAAAATCACATCCTTGGTAAATTCATCCGCCACAAGGCGGGCACCTGCAAGAACATCCTTGTAGTAGTTCTCGGGCTTGCGATGCTCCTTCCCCGGCGGCGGCCCGTCCTTCACAAGCTTCTCACCGTCCAGCTTACCCCAGTGCACCTTTGCATGGGCAAGGGCCCGACGGGCACCTTCGATGCAGACGGAGCGCTTGATGACCTCGAGCCTCGGACAGGCCTCCACCAGCCGCCGCACCTGTCCGAAATAGCTCCCAGGCAGGGTCTCTCCAGGCCACAACCAAACTATGAAGCCCTTCATGGCCTGTTCGGCCGCCTTGTGGAGCTCGACCAGCTGTTTCAGCTGGTCGCTCAAAGGCACAGGGTGTCCGGCCTCAGAATACTGAGACCAAAACACCTTCTCCGTCGAGCTGCCCTCTTCAGCTCGGTAGAATGCGGCGGCATCGGATACGCTGCGGGGAAGATCTGCGAATGCCCCTGGAGAGCTCCGGATTTGGGTAAGTAACAAGTAGTTTCTTTTATATTTCTGCTTTGCATGAAGAATGCCTTACCCGCTGCTATCTTCCTCATCTCCTCCAACTCTTGGAGGGCCTTTTGGGCTTTGGCCTTGGCAGACTTGGCAGTCTCAAGGGCCGTCGCGAGCTCGGATGCTTGCGCCTTTGACTCAAGCTCCAAACTCTCATGTTTTTTCATGAGAGCCTGAAGCTCTTGCTGCACCTCGCCGACCTGAGCCCCAAGTCTGTCTCACTCGGTGCGCTCCGCGGCCGTTTTCTTTTCGGCCTTAGACAGCGCCTGCTTAAGGGTCGCCACCTCAGTCGTGGCCCCTACAATAAGCAGTACAATCATGTTATTTTTTTTTGCAATCATGCCTTTTTATAGGCACTTTTTCTTTAAGGTATTTCTTGCCTTCTCTCTCCTCGAGCCGCCGCTTGGCAAGGCTGAGCTCTCGCTCGGTCCGCTCGAGGTGCGGCAGTGGATAGCAGCGAAGCCTGCATACACATATTGGCTCTTTTTTGTTAGACTCCTGTGAAATTTAATAGATCCTCTATTCGGCTTTTCTTTCCGAACGCCAAACAGAGCATCAGGGGCTACTGTCTATGCGGTAATATTTTTACATATTTTTACTTACCTCGAAGCCTGTTAGAAGGCTAGCGCAAGCTTCAGTCAGTCCGCTCTTGGCGGACTGAACCTTCTGGATCACCATACTCATAATAGTACGGTGCCCCTCGTCGATGGAGGCGCCGTCAAGCACCTCCAGCAGATTGTCCGGCACCTCCGGTTGGACAGAGGCCGCCGGCTCAGAAGGCTTGCTCCTCTTGGAAGGAGTTCGCCTACCGCGGTCCGGAACTGTGGAAGATTTCGGTGCGGTGTCCGGCACAAAGCCGGACTTGGAGCCCTGGGGGGCCTTATCCCCTTCACTCCTGGAGTCCGGGAGGTTGCCTTGCGGCTCCTACGGGACCACCTCCTCCTGCCCCGGAGCTTGTCGCGACGCCACTTCGGCGTCGTCTGCAGTGCGGGGGGGGGGGGATAGCGGGCAGAACTGAGTTCACGTCCGATGAGTCCAGGGAGCCGCCCGACGATTCGTTGAATTCGGCCTGGGGCGGGCTGCATAATTATGTTCGACATTAGGGAAAGATATGCAACAAAGGAACATCATGAGTTACTCTAATGTCTGAACTTACGATTTCGCCGGACGCTTGGCCCTTTTTGGCCACTCCTCTTCGCCCTCTTCGGCGTCGGGAGAGTAGTCCGGTGGAGGGGTCTTCCTTTTCCTAGACCCCTCGGCCTCCCCCGTTGGGGCGGCCTTCCTCTTCTCTCCTCCCTCCGCTGGGGGAGAGTTTTCTTCTTCCTCCTCCTCGTTTTCACGGGAAGAGGGCGTCTCGGACTCGTCGGATGACACCACCACGTTACGGGCACTCCTTCGAGTCCCCGTGGTCTTCTTCTTCTTGGCCTTCTTCTCCGGCACCACATAAGGTGCCGGAACCAGCAACTTCACTAGTAGAGCTGGGGCTGGGTCTTCGGGCAGTGGAGCCGGACAGTTAATCGGTCCAGATATCACCCGCCAAGCCTGTCAAAGGTAAGGGAGTTTAGATCCCACATAGAGTCAAACTATGAAGAAAGCTTAACATCCTATAAAAGGTGAAGATAGCTTACCTCGCTAGCATGACGCTGCGAGCTGTATCCGCGGTCCTCGGAAGCAGATGCGGGAGCCTCGGCGCCCTTGAATAGCACCTTCCAGGCATCTTCGTCCGTCGTGTCGAAGAGCCTGCTAAGGGTTTGGTGCTGCGCCAGGTCGAACTCCCATAGATTAAAATCCCGTTGTTGGCACGGCAGGATCCGGCGGACGAGCATAACCTGGATTACATTAACAAGCCAGATTGGCTTGTTCACCAGGGACTGGATGCATGTTTGCAATCCGGTCGCCTCTTTTTCGTCACCCCACGACAGGCCCGTTCTTTCCAGGACATAAGCCACGTGGGGGGTCCGGATCGGAACTCGGGGGCTGCGGTCCATTTCGGATCGCGTGGCTCGGTGATGTAAAACGACCCGGATTGCCACCCCTTTAGGGTCTCCACAAAGGAGCCCTCGATCCATAGGACGTTGGCCATCTTGCCCGCCATGGCGCCTCCGCACTCCGCCTGGCTGCCGCGCACCACCTTGGGCTTGACGTTGAAGGTCTTGAGCCAGAGGCCGAAATGAGGGCGGACACGGAGGAAAGCCTCGCACACGACGATAAACGCTGAGATGTTGAGGATGAAGTTTGGGGCCAGATCCTGGAAATCCAGGCCGTATGAGAACATGAGCCCCCAGACAAATGGGTGGAGTGGAAAACCCAGTCCGCGGTGGGGCCTTGGGGTGGGGAGAAGCTGCCCCTTTTCGGGAAGCCGGTGCGCGATGTCCTTGGACAGGTATCCGGCCTTCCTTAGCTTCTTGACTTGGCCCTCCATAGCGGAGGAGACCATCCACTTGCCTCCCGCTCCGGACATTGCTGGAGAAGGTTGAGGTGGGAAGTGCGGCCTTGGGCGCTGGAGCTCGAGTGCGCAGGAGATGGATAGGCAAAGGAGGAAGAAGGCGTAGGTAAAAAGGCGGATCCTTATCCCCTTATATGGGCGGATGCGGTTGTGCGTCCCCACCAGCCTAGTAAAACTCGCTTGCCTCCCAAGCGCCGTGATAAATGGCACGGTTGAGTTACCCACGTCCTTATTGATGAGAATCCCGTAAAGGGGGTACACAATCTCTGCTTTGACAAGACGTGCCAAGGAAACCGCCTCGCAAAACATGCTGAGGTGGAAAAGTAAAAACAATTCGAGTAAAGGACTTGGCCGTAGTGTGATGACACACTGCGGAATACGTCAGCAGTTTTGATTTGTGTTAATATTATTCTCTCTATGGCGATATGTGGAAGCTTATTTTGTAGAGCCGGACATTACTCTTGGTGTTTACAATCTTCTATGAAGGACTTGGAGGAGGAACCCGCCTTGCAATGCCGAAGACAATTTGCGCGCCGGACTCGTCGTCATTGAAGCCTGGTTCAGGGGCTACTGAGGGAGTCCTGGATTAGGGGGTGTTTGGGTAGCCGGACTATACCTTCAGCCGGACTCCTGGACTATGAAGATACAAGATTGAAGACTTCGTCCCGTGTCCGGATGGGACTTTCCTTGGCGTGGAAGGCAAGCTTGGCGATGCGGATATTCAAGATCTCCTACCATTGTAACCGACTCTGTGTAACCCTAACCCTATCCGGTGTCTATATAAACCGGAGGGTTGTAGTCCGTAGGCGATCAACTCCATATACAACAATCATACCATAGGGTAGCTTCTAGGGTTTAGCCTCCTTGATCTCATGGTAGATCTACTCGTGTACTACCCATATCATCAATATTAATCAAGCAGGACGTAGGGTTTTACCTCCATCAAGAGGGCCCGAACCTGGGTAAAACATCGTGTTCCCTGCCTCCTGTTACCATCCGGCCTAGACGCACAGTTCGGGACTCCCTACCCGAGATCCGCCGGTTTTGACACCGACAGGACCCCTGGCAAGATCCTTGTCGGGACAACTCACGAAGCCTTGGCAAGACCCTTGCCGGGACGACTTGCGAATCACTTACAAGACCATCACCCTTGAGGTTGACAGCTCTTACACAATCAACAATGTCAAGACCAAGACCCAGGGGCGCCTGCATGGTGGCATCCAGATCTTTGTGAAGATTGGTGGCATGGAGATCTTTGTGAAGACCAGAAGGCAAAGTTCCCAGCAAGGTTCTTGCTAGGGACAATTGCAAGACCCCGACAAGATTCTTGCCGGGGACAATTGGGAGGCGACGGCGAGGCTCGTGCACTACAAGGCTCCGCTGCCCTGCCAACTAGGCCAGCACCTGCGTGGCGACATGCAGATCTTCGTGAAGATGCTACCACCGCTCCAGCGCAGTGGCTAGCCAGTTAGCTTGGCGTTGCATGCCTCGTCATCCTGGATGCGTATCAAGATGGGGTGAGGTGGCGAAGGACGGACGGACACTGTTTCTGTCCCCAATAAAGTTAGAGGGCATGTAAGCAGTGCATTTAATGCGTTTGTTCTAAGACGTTAGTGATAAGCACGTGCACTGTAGCATTTTACACCTCCTGTGTGCCTGCATGCCACTGTGGTAGCCCCTTGGTATAAAAGGAAGCCAGGGTGATGCAAGAACGAACTTTTGGACTTTCCGGCCCAGTTTGCATGCGTAGCAACGAGCCAAAGATCAAGAACATAGAAATACACTACATGCAGGAATTGTGTTTCACGCTTCTCAGCGGCCCGAACCTGGGGCCCACATGTTGATCGTTAGATCTGCAATTTGTGCACTCCTTTTCCCTGCCAACCATAGGAGGGATCCACGGCATCCCATAGGTGTCGTTTCCCCGACATGAAAGAATTTGATCAGGAGGTGCGCGAGGGGCCCACAAGGGTGGAGGGCATGCCCTCCGTTCTTGTGGCCGCATCGTGGCTCCTCTGACTTCATCTCCAAGTCTCCTATTTGTCTTCTGGTCCAAGACAAATCATCGCGAAGGTTTTATTCTGTTTGGACTCCGTTTGGTATTCCTTTTCTGCGAAACTCAAAAACAGGGAAAATATAGGAACTTGCACTGGGCTCTAGGTTAATAGGTTAGTCCCAAAAATAATATAAAATAGCATATAAATGCATATAAAACATCCAAAACATATAATATAATAGCATGGAACAATCAAAAATTGTAGGTACATTGGAGACGTATCAATTGCTTGAGTTTAACTCTCTACATCATGTCACCTTGCTTAAGGCGTCACTCTATTCTTATGAACTTAATAATCCAGATGCATGTAGGAGTCAGTCGATGTGTGGAGTAATAGTAGTAGATGTAGAATCGTTTCGGTCTACATTTCATGGACCTGATGCCTATATTCATGATCATTGCCTTATATATCTTCATAACGTTGCGCTTTTCTATCAATTGGTCAACAGTAATTTGTTTACCCACCGTATGATTTATTCAAGAGAGAAACCTCTCGTGAAATCTATGGCCCATGGGTCTATTTTCCATCATATATTTTGAGATATATAAAACCTAAAACCTAAAAATACCTTGCTGCAATTTATTTATGTTTACTTTAATTTGCCTTTTACTTATCTTTTATATCTATGTCTATTAGATCTCACTCTTTCAAGCGACCGTGAAGGGATTGACAACCCCTTTTTCGCGTTGAGTGCAAGTGTTTGTTAGTTTGTGCATGTGCATATATTGGGGACTTGCTTGTGCCTCCTACTGGATTGATACCTTGGTTATTAACTAAGGGAAATACTTATCTCTACTTTTCTGCATCACCCTTTCCTCTTCAAGGGAAAAATCAACGCAAGCTCAAGAAGTAGCAGGAAGAATTTCTGGTGCCGTTGCCGAGGAGGTTCTACATCAGGCCTACCAAGTACCGATTATGAACTCTCATCTCTTGCATTTACGTTATTTTCCATTTTCCTCTCGTTTTCCTCTCCCCCACTTCTAAAATGTTTTCGGAAAAATACAAAAATATTTGCCTTTTTATTCGTCTTTTCATTTGCTTTTTGTTTGCTTGTGTGCTAGATTGCTTGCTTTCTCATGATGTCTCAAGAAAACACCAAGTTGTGTTACTTTTCCAACACTAATAATAATGATTTTACTAGTACTCTGATTGCTCCCGCCACTAGTGCAGAATCTTATGAAATTAATGCCGCTTTACTAAATCTTGTTATGAAAGAATAATTTTCTGGTAGTCCTAGGGGAGATGTTGCATCCCATCTAGATATTACCATTGAGTTGTGTGATATGCAAAAGAAAAGAGATGTGGATAATGATATTGTTAAATTGAAGCTATTTCGTTCTCACTACAAGATCGTGCTAAAACTTGGTTTTCATCTTTGCCTAAAAATAGTATTGATTCACGGAATAAGTGTAAACATGCTTTTACTTCCATGTATTTTCCTCCCGCTAATTTCATCTCCCTTAGGAATGATATAATGACTTTTAAGAAACTTGATCATGAACATGTTGCACAATCTTGGGAGAGGATTAAATTAATGATAATAAATGGCCCTACTTTTAATTTATGGATTATCGTACAAAAAATTATGCCGGATTGAATTTTGCAGCTAGAAATCCTTTATATTCCGCCGCGGGAGGTACCTTTATGGAAATTACATTAGGATAAGCTAATAAACTCCTAGATAATATTATGGAAAATTACTCTCAATGACATACCGAAAGATCTTCTAGTAGTAAAAAAGTGCATGCGATTGAAGAAATTAATACTTTGAGTGGAAAGATGGAGGAACTTATGAAATTGATTGCTAGTAAGAGTGATCCTATTGATCCTAATGATATCCCTTTGTCCACCTTGATTGAGAATAATAATGAATCTATGGATGTGAATTTTGTTGGTAGGAACAATCTTGGTAATAACGCATATAGAGGAAACTTCAACCCTAGGTTGTTTCCAAGTATTCCCTCTAATAGTGATGGTAATTCCTACAACAATTCTTATGGAAATTACAATAAAATACCCTTTGATCTTGAGAACAATATTAAAAATTTCATTAATTCTCAAAAGATTTCAATGCTATGGTTGAAGAAAAATTGCTTCAGAATGATAATTTGGCTAGAAACGTTGATAGAATTTCTCATGAGATTGAATCTTTTAAGATTAGATCTATGCCACCCAAGATTGATATTAATGAATCTCTGAAAGCTATTAAAATTTCTATTAATTAAAGTAGAGAGAGAACCACTAGGATGCGTGCTAAGAGAGATTGGCTAGAAAAAACACGTTCTTCTAATTTTTGTAATAATAATGATGAAGATCTTAAAGTGATTGGTGTGACTCCTATTGAATATTTGTTTGCTAATACAAAACTTGATAAAGATGGACTGGAGATGAGTCAAGTTTAGCTAGAAGGCGTCCCAATAATTTTGCGGGTGAAGATCTCAATGAAAAAATTGATAAAAGTGGGATTGGCGAGGTCAGAACTTTAGGTAGCGATGAAACCACTCTTTTGGATTTTGAGGACTTTAATTCTAATAATTATTATTTAATATATAATGTTTCCTTGTTGCAATCCATGCTTAATTCACCTCATGTTCATAATCAAAATAAGGCTTTTACTAAACATATTGTGGATGCTATGATGAAATCATTTGAAGAAAAACTTGAGTTGGAAGTTTCAATACATAGAAAGCTTTATGATGAATGTGAACCTACTATTGAGATTAAGATATAAGATTATGAGTGTACTACTTTGTGTGATTTGGGTGCTAGCGTTTCCACCATTGCCAAAATTTTATGTGATGTGATAGGTTTCCAGAAAAGTGATGATTGTTCTTTGAATTTGCATCTAGCAGATTCCTCTACTAAGAAACCTATGGGAAGGATTAATGATATTCTTATTGTTGCAAATAGTAATTATGTACCCGTAGATTTTATTGTGCTTGATATAGATTGCAATCCTACAAGCCCTATTATACTTGGTAGACCTTTCCTAAGAACGATTGGTGCAATTATTGATATGAAAGAAGGAAACATTAGATTTCAATATCCATTAAGGAAGGGCATGGAACACCTTCCAAGAAATAAAATTAAGTTACCTTATGAATCTATTATGAGGGCTGCTTATGAATTTAATACCAAAGATGATAATACCTAGATCCATGCAATATGCCTAGCTAGGGGCGTAAAACAATAGCGCTTGTTGCGAGGCAACCCAATTTTCTTTTGTGATTTTTGTTTTTGCTTATTTTTTTCAATAAATACATATTATTACTTCTGTAGTAATTGTGTTTTGGTGTTTTAATTAGCGTTTGAGCCAAGCAAGACCTTTGGGATGCTTTGGTAGATTGTTGATTTCATGTTGCTGGAAAACAAAAACTTTTGTGTCCAGTAACACAATTGTTTAAATTCACTAGAGCGTGGAAAATTCTGAATGTTTTAGACAAGATTTATATATTGATTGCCTCTGTTGTCCTAATTTTCAGAAATTTTAGAGTTCAGAAGTATGACTAATATTCGGGTCTTTACAAACTGTTCTATTGTTGACAGATTCTGTTTTCGATGTCTTATGTGCTTATTTTGACGAATCTATGGGTAGTATTGGGGGTATGAACAATGGAGAAATTGGAAAATAGTAGATATAACACCATTATAAATTTAGAATGAGTTCACAACAGGACCTAAAGGGGAGATTTGTTTTATCATACTAATGGATCTCACATGTTTTTTGTTGAGTTTTGTGTTGTGAAGTTTTCAAGTTTTGGGTAAATATTTGATGGACTATGGAATAAGGAGTGGCAAGAGCCTAAGCTTTGGGATGCCGAAGGCACCCCAAGGTAGTATTCAAAGACAACTAAGCATCTAAGTTTCGGGATGCCCCGGATGGCATCCCCTCTTTCTTCTTCAATCCATCGGTAAATGTTGGTGCAACAAACCTTGGGTCTGTTGCCCAGACCGTGCACAGGCCTAAGAGCAAGGTTGTGAAATCCAAGACAAAACCAAGTCGAAGAGATAGCTCTTTGAGATATTGAAGAGCGGATCAAGAAGACCAAGTCAAGCCAAAAGGAGCAAGATACCACTAAGGGAAAGCCTCCCTTGCTGGGCAGGCGAGCCTGGCGAGGGTTGCCCCAGAGACAAGTCTCAAGACTGCCCCGGCAATCTTGACGGGGACGCCAATGGTGGACTACCCAACCAAGGCTCCACCGCTCCACCTCATAGCGACACAAGTCATCGATCCGTGCGGTGTCGAGCCCCCAAGTGACTAAGTGGCTGTTATTCGGCACATGCTAGCCACTTCCGAAGGAAATCACCTCCAGGGTACTGAGGCTTTGGTGAGGTGTGTTCGAGGGTGGGCCTGAGCGCACACACCTGCCCAGCCCCCGCGTGCGGGACACGCGAGGAGGAGCGACGGGCAACTGCCACTCCCCCTGAGGCAAGACCTGGAAGAGTGAATGATGTAAGGAGAAGAAATTTCCCAACCCTGAAAAGGAGATGCGAAAAACTTCAAATTCCATTCAAGAAGATGCAAACCAACTACAGAAAGCAAGCAAAAGAACAACCGCTTCAAGCACCTATACTAGTCTTCTTGTCTTCCCACTAGCACGGAGCATGGGGCCTCCACTAGGACATGGGTGGGAGCCCCCGTGAGGCCCAGGGGCGGTGCTCAGGAGACTCCGAGGTGTGTACAGCCCCAACTCATTATTATGTGAGAGTGTCACGAGCGGAGACGTTGATCATAGATAGAACTTCCGGAAAAGCTGGATGTTCCAGGCGTTCTGGATGGGGACCTCGTCCCGCATCTCCAGGCGCACGACGCCAGGCTAGGAGAAATGGGCGATCCTGAACGGGCCCTCCCACATGGGAGAGAGCTTCTGAAGCCCCTCCCTAGAGAGCACCCGCCTCAGGATGAGGTCACCCACCTCTAGGGTCCTGGAGCGGACGCTACAACAGTGGTATCGCCGCAACGCGTGCTGGTACCTCGCTGCACAGAGCAAGGCTTGGTGGCGGCACTCCTCCCCCAGCACGAGGTCCATCCCCCGCGAGGCGTCCTGGCGCGCCTCGCCGAATGCCAAGACCCCCGGGGAGCGATGCTTGACCTCCTAAGGGAGGACCACCGCGGCTCCGTACACGAGGAAGAACATAGTCTCATCTGTGGGCTTGGTCACGTTGGTGCGGATGGACGACAACACAAACTGGAGCTCATCGAGCCATCCCCTACCGCAGGCCTCGAGCTTCTTCTTGAAGTTCCTCGCCTTGAGGCCTCTCAGGACCTCCACGTTGGCACGTTCGGCCTGGCCATTGCTCCGTGGGTATGCCACCAAAGCATAGCCTATCTGCGTTCCAAGGTTAGCACAGTATATTTTGAAAAGGTTGCTCATGAACTGAGAGCCATTGTCGGTGATGGTGCGGTTGGGAACCCCGAAACGGCTCACGAGGCCCTTGATGAACCTGACGGCCGAGCCAGCTAGGATAGTGCGGATGACTTCCACCTATGCCCACTTGGTGAACTTGTCGATGGCGACGTTTACCGGAGGAATACTTTGCGTGCTACCAAATGTCACAACGTAACTGGGTGATTATAAAGGTGCTCTACAGGTGTCTCCGAAAGTACTTGTTGGGTTGGCGTATTTCAAGATTAGGATTTGTCACTCCGATTGTCAGAGAGATATCTCTAGGCCCACTCGGTAATACACATCATTTAAGACTTGCAAGCATTGCGACTAATGAGTTAGTTGCAGGATGATGTATTACAGAACGAGTAAAGAGACTTGTCGATAACGAGATTGAAATAGGTATTGAGATACCGACGATCGAATCTCGGGCAAGTAACATACCGATGACAAAGGGAACAACGTATGTTGTTATGCGGTTTGACCGATAAAGATCTTCGTAGAATATGTAGGAGCCAATATGAGCATCCAGGTTCTGCTATTGATTATTGACCGGAGACATGTCTCGGTCATGTCTACATAGTTCTCGAACATGTAGGGACCGCACACTTAAAGTTCGATGATGGTTATATTATGAGTGTGTGTGTTTTGATGTACCGAAGGTAGTTCAGAGCCCCAGATGTGATCACAGACATGATGAGGAGTCTCGAAATGGTCGAGACATGAATATTGATATATTGGACGACTATATTCGGACACCGGAATGGTTCCGGGGGTTATCGAATACATACCGGAGTACCGGGGGGTTACCGGAACCCCCCTCGAGGTTAATGGGCCTCGTGGGCCCAATTGGTGGAAGAGGAGATGCGGCCAAGGGGCAGCCGCGCACCCCTCCCCTCCCAAGTATTAATTGGACTAGGAAGGGGGGCGGCGCCCCCCCCCCTTCCTTTCTCCCTCTTTCTCCTTTCCTCTACTCTACTACTCCAACATGGAAAGGGGGGAGTCCTACTCCCGCTGGGAGTAGGACTCCTCATGGGGCGCGCCAAGGGTGGCCGGCCCCCTCCCCCTCCTCTACTCCTTTATATACGGGGAGGGAGGCACCCCCTAGGGACAACAATTGATCTCTTAGATATTTTAGCCGTGTGCGGTGCCCCCCTCCACCATAATCCACCTCGGTCATATCATAGCGGTGCTTAGGCGAAGCCCTGCGTTGGTAGAACATCATCATCGTCACCACGCCGTCGTTCTAACGGAACTCTCCCTCAAAGCTTGGCTGGATTGGAGTTCAAGGGGCGTCATCGATTTGAACGTGTGCAAAACTCGGAGGTGTCGTGCGTTCGGTGCTTGATCAGTCAGATCGTGAAGACGTATGACTACATCAACCGCGTTGTGCTAACGCTTCCGCTTTCGGTCTACGAGTGTACGTGGACACACTCTCCCATCTCGTTGCTATGCATCACCATGATCTTGCGTGTGCGTATGAATTTTTTTGAAATTACTACGTTCCCCAACAGTGGCATCCGAGCCAGGTTTTATACGTTGATGTTATATGCACGAGTAGAACACAAGTGAGTTGTGGGCGATACAAGTCATCCTGCTTACCAGCATGTCATACTTTTGTTCGGCGGTATTGTTGGATGAAGCGGCCTAGACCGACATTACGCGTACACTTACGTGAGACTGGTTCTATCGACGTGCTTTGCACATGGGTGGCTGGCGGGTGTCAGTTTCTCCAACTTTACTTGAACCGACTGTCGCTACGCCCAGTCCTTGCGAAGGTTAAAACAACACTAACTAGACAAACTATCGTTGTGGTTTTGATGCGTAGGTAAGAACGGTTCTTGCTCAGCCCGTAGCAACCACGTAAAACTTGCAACAACAAAGTAGAGGACGTCTAACTTGTTTTTGCAAGGCATGTTGTGATGTGATATGGTCAATACATGATGATATATTTTATTGTATGAGATGATCATGTTTTGTAACCGAGTTATCGGCAACTGGCAGGAGCCATATGATTGTCGCTTTACTGTATGCAATGCAATCGCCATGTAATTGCTTTACTTTATCACTAAGCGGTAGCGATAGTCGTAGAAGCAATAGTTGGCGAGATGACAATGATGCTACGATGGAGATCAAGGTGTCGCGCCGGTGATGATGGTGATCACGATGGTGCTTCGGAGATGGAGATCACAAGCACAAGATGATGATGGCCATATCATATCACTTATATTGATTGCATGTGATGTTTATCTTTTATGCATCTTATTTTGCTTTGATTGACGGTAGCATTATAAGATGATCTCTCACTAAATTTCAAGATAGAAGTGTTCTCCCTAAGTATGCACCGTTTCCAATGTTCGTCGTGCCCAGACACCACGTGATGATCGGGTGTGATAAGTTCTACGTCCATCTACAATAGGTGCAAGCCAGTTTTGCACATGTAGAATACTCAGGTTAAACTTGACGAGCCAAGCATATGCAGATATGGCCTCGGAACACTGAGACCGAAAGGTCGAGCGTGAATCATATAGTAGATATGATCAACATAATGATGTTCAACATTGAAAACTACTTCATTTCACGTGATGATCGGTTATGGTTTAGTTGATTTGGATCACGTGATCACTTAGATGATTAGAGAGATGTCTATCTAAGTGGGAGTTCTTAAGTAATATGATTAAATGAACTTAAATTTATCATGAACTTAGTATTGATAGTATTTTGCATGTCTATATTTGTTGTAGATAGATGGCTCGTGATGTTGTTCCATTGAATTTTAATGCTTTCCTTGAGAAAGTGATGCATCTCCAACGTATCTATAATTTTTGATTGCTCCATGCTATATTATCTACTGTTTTGGACATTATTGGGCTTTATTATCCACTTTTATATTATTTTTCGGACCATCTACTAACCGGAGGCCCCGCCCAGAATTGTTGTTTTTTGCCTATTTTAGGGTTTCGAGGAAAAGGAATATCAAACGGAGTCCAAACGGAATGAAATCTTCGGGAACGTGATTTTCTCACCGAACATGATCCAAGAGACTTGGGCCCTACGTCAAGACACAAAAGAGGAGGCCACGAGGTAGGGGGCGCCTACCCCCCAGGCGCGCCCTCCACCCTCGTGGGCCCCCTGTTGCTCCACCGACGTACTCCTTCCTCCTATATATATACCTACGTACCCCCAAACGATCAGATACGGAGCCAAAACCCTAATTCCACCACCGTAACTTTCTGTATCCATGAGATCCCATCTTAGGGCATGTTCCGGAGCTCCACCGAAGGGGGCATCGATCACGGAGGGCTTCTACATCATCATCTTAGCCCCTCCGATGAAGTGTGAGTAGTTTACCTCAGACCTACGGGTCCATAGTTATTAGATAGATGGCTTCTTCTCTCTTTTTGGATCTCAATACAATGTTCTCCCCCTCTCTTGTGGAGATCTATTCGATGTAATCTTCTTTTTGCGGTGTGTTTGTTGAGACCGATGAATTGTGGGTTTATGATCAAGTCTATCTATGAACAATAGTTGAATCTTCTCTGAATTCTTCTCTGAATTCTTTTATGTATGATTGGTTATCTTTGCAAGTCTCTTTGAATTATCAGTTTGGTTTGGCCTACTAGATTGATCTTTCTTGCAAGGGGAGAAGTGCTTAGCTTTGGGTTCGATCTTGCGGTGTCCTTTCCTAGTGACAGTAGGGGCAGCAAGGCACGTATTGTATTGTTGCCATCGAGGATAACAAGATGGGGTTTTAATCATATTGCATGAGTTTATCCATCTACATCATGTCATCTTGCTTAAGGCGTTACTCTGTTTTCATTAACTTAATACTCTAGATGCATGCTGGATAGCGGTCGATGAGTGGAGTAATAGTAGTAGATGCAGGAAGGAGTCGGTCTACTTGTCTCGGACGTGATGCCTATATACATGATCATGCCTAGATATTCTCATAACTATGCTCAATTCTGTCAATTGCTCAACAGTAATTTGTTCACCCACCATAGAATACTTATGCTCTTGAGAGAAGCCACTAGTGAAACCTATGGCCCCCGGGTCTATCTTCATCATATTATTCTTCCAATACTTTGTTATTTACATTGATTTTATTTTACTTTGCATCTTTATCATAAAAATACCAAAAATATTATCTTATCATATCTATCAGATCTCACTCTCGTAAGTGGCCGTGTAGGGATTGACAACCCCTTATCGCGTTGGTTGTGAGGATTTATTTGTTTCCTGCAGGTACGAGGGACTCACGTGTATCCTCCTACTGGATTGATACCTTGGTTCTCAAAAACTGATGGAAATACTTAAGCTACTCTGCTGCATCATCCCTTCCTCTTCGGGGAAAAACCAACGCAGTGCTCAAGAGGTAGCAAGAAGGATTTCTAGCGCCGTTGCCGGGGAGGTTCCTGCAAGTCAAGATTTGACTCCCAACAACGAGCCATTTCTGGCACCGTTGCTGGGGAGTCTATGCAAAAGTCAATATACCAAGTACCCATCACAATCCCTATCTCCTGCATTACATTATTTGCCATTTGCCTCTCGTTTTCCTCTCCCCCACTTCACCCTTGCCGTTTTATTCGCCCTCTCTCTATCCTCCCTCTCTTTCTCTATTTGCCTCTTTTTTGCCCGCTTGCTTTTTGTTTGCTTGTGTGTTAGTTTGCTTCCTTGTCACGATGGCTCAAGATAACACTAAATTGTGTGACTTTGCCAATACCAACAACAACGATTTTATTAGCACTCCGATCGCTCCTCTTACCGATGCTAAATCTTGTGAAATTAATACTGCTTTGCTGAATCTTGTCATGAAAGATCCGTTTTCCGGCCTTCCTAGTGAAGATTCTGCTACCCATCTAAATAGCTTCGTTGATTTGTGTGATATGCAAAAGAAGAAAGATGTGGGTAATGATATTGTTAAATTGAAGCTATTTCCTTTTTCGCTTAGAGATCGTGCTAAAGCTTGGTTTTCGTCTTTGCCGAAAAATAGTATTGATTCATGGAATAAGTGCAAAGATGCTTTTATCTCTAAGTATTTTCCTCCCGCTAAGGTCATCTCCCTTAGAAACGATATTATGAATTTTAAGCAACTTGATCATGAACATGTTGCACAAGCTTGGGAGAGGATGAAATTAATGATACGTAATTGCCCTACTCATGGTTTGAATTTGTGGATGATTACACAGAATTTTTATGCCGGATTGAATTTTGCTTCTAGAAATCTTTTAGATTCGGCCGCAGGAGGCACTTTTATGGAAATCACTATAGGAGAAGCTACTAAACTCTTATATAATATTATGGTTAATTATTCTCAATGGCATACTGAAAGATCTACTAATAAAAAGGTGCATGCAATAGAAGAAATTTATGTTTTGAGTGGAAAGATGGATGAACTTATGAAATTATTTGCTAATAAAAGTGTTTCTTCTGATCCTAATGATATGCCCTTGTCTACTTTGATTGAGAATAATAATGAATCTATGGATGTGAATTTTGTTGGTAGGAACAATTTTGGTAACAACGCGTATAGAGGAAATTTCAATCCTAGGCCCTATCCTAGTAATCCCTCTAATAATTATGGTAATTCCTACAACAATTCTTATGTAAATTATAATAAGATGCCCTCTAATTTTGAATCTAATATTAAAGAATTTATTACTTTGCAAAAAGAATTTTAATGCTTTGATTGAAGAAAAAATGCTTAAAATTGATGTGTTGGCTAGGAACGTTGATAGAATTGCTCTTGATGTTGATTCTTTGAAACTTAGATCTATTCCACCTAAGCATGATATCAATGAGTCTCTCAAAGCCATGAGAATTTCCATTGATGAGTGCAAAGAAAGAACCGCTAGGATGCGTGCTAAAAAAGATGCCTTTATAAGAGCGTGTTCTTGTAGTTCCTATGAAAATGAAGATGAAGATCTAAAAGTTATTGATGTGTCCCCTATTAAATATTTGTTTTGCAATATGAATCTTAATAATGATGGGACTGAATATTATCCACCTTTACCTATAAGACGTTCCAAGAATCCGAAGTTTTTAGATCTTG
The DNA here is from genome assembly GCF_018294505.1 of Triticum aestivum. Taxonomy (NCBI): domain Eukaryota; kingdom Viridiplantae; phylum Streptophyta; class Magnoliopsida; order Poales; family Poaceae; genus Triticum; species Triticum aestivum. The sequence continues at coordinate 204,783,372 of NC_057794.1, forward strand.
ATGCTAAAACCATAGATGTTGCTAAACCCACTATTTTGGATTTCAAGGAATTTAATTATGAAAATTGCTCTTTGATTGATTGTATTTCCTTGTTGCAATCCGTGGTAAATTCTCCTCACGCTTATATTCAAAATAAAGCGTTCACTAAACATATTGTTGATGCCTTGATGTAATCTTATGAAGAAAAGCTTGAATTGGAAGTTTCTATCCCTAGAAAATTTATGATGAGTGGGAACCAACTATTAAAATTAAGATTAAAGATCATGAATTCTATGCTTTATGTGATTTGGGTGCTAGTGTTTCCACGATTCCCAAGACTTTGTGTGATTTGTTAGGTTTCCGTGATTTTGATGATTGCTCTCTAAACTTGCACCTTGCGGATTCCACTATTAAGAAACCTTTGGGAAGAATTAATGATGTCCTTATTGTTGCAAATAGGAATTATGTGCCTATAGACTTTATTGTTCTTGACATAGATTGCAATCCTTCATGTCCTATTATTCTTGGTAGACCTTTCCTTAGAACAATTGGTGCAATTATTGATATGAAGGAAGGAAATATTAGATTCCAATTTCTGTTAAGGAAAGGTATGGAACACTTTCCTAGAAAGAAAAATTAAATTACCTTATGAATCTATTGTGAGAGCCACTTATGGATTGCCTACCAAAGATGGCAATACCTATATCTATCTTTGCTTTTTATGCCTAGCTAGGGGCGTTAAACGATAGCGCTTGTTGGGAGGCAACCCAATTCTATTTTTATTCCTTGCTTTTTGCTCCTGTTTCGTAATAAATAATTTATCTAGCCTCTGTTTATATTGTGTTTTTTGTGTTTAATTAGTGTTTGTGCCAAGTAGAACTATTGGGAAGACATGGGGAAAGTCTTGTTAATCTTGCTGTAAAAAACAGAAACTTTAGCGCTCACAAGAACTGCTGCCATTTTTATTTGGAAAGTGATATTTAGTTAATTATTTTTGCAGATGTTTAATAGATAAATTGCTCACGTCCAGAAATTTATTTTAGAATTGTTGGGGTTCCAGATATTGCGCTAGCTACAGATTACTACAGACTGTTCTGTTTTTGACAGATTCTGTTTTTCGTGTGTTGTTTGCTTATTTTGATAAATCTATGGCTAGTAAAATAGTTTATAAACCATAGAGAAGTTGGAATACAGTAGGTTTAACACCAATATAAATAAAGAATGAGTTTATTACAGTACCTTGAAGTGGTCTTTTGTTTTCTTTCGCTAACGGAGCTCACAAGATTTTTCTACTTTAAGTTTTGTGTTGTGAAGTTTTCAAGTTTTGGGTAAAGATTTGATGGATTATGGAACAAGGAGTGGCAAGAGCCTAAGCTTGGGGATGCCCATGGCACCCCCAAGATAATCTAAGGACACCTAAAAGCCAAATCTTGGGGATGCCCCGGAAGGCATCCCCTCTTTTCGTCTACTTCTATCGGTAACTTTACTTGGAGCTATATTTTTATTCACCACATGATATGTGTTTTGCTTGGAGCGTCTTGTATTATTTGAGTCTTTATTTGTTAGTTTACCACAATCATCCTTGCTGTACACACCTTTTGAGAGAGCCATACATGATTTGGAATTTGTTAGAATACTCTATGTGCTTCTCTTATATCTTTTGAGTTATATAGTTTTGCTCTAGTACTTCACTTATATCTTTTAGAGCACGGTGGTGGATTTGTTTTATAGAAACTATTGATCTCTCATGCTTCACTTAGATTATTTTGAGAGTCTTAAATAGCATGGTGATGACCCACAAGTATAGGGGATCTATTGTAGTCCTTTCGATAAGTAAGAGTGTCGAACCCAACGAGGAGCAGAAGGAAATGATAAGCGGTTTTCAGCAAGGTATTCTCTGCAAGTACCGAAATAAGTGGTAACAGACAATTTTGTGATAAGATCATTTGTAACAAGCAACAAGTAACAAAAGTAAATAAAGTGCATCAAGGTGGCCCAATCCTTTTTGTAGCAAAGGACAAGCCTGGACAAACTCTTATATAAGGAAAATTGCTCCCGAGGACACATGGGAATATCGTCAAGCTAGTTTTCATCATGTTCATATGATTCGCGTTCGGTACTTTGATAATTTGACATGTGGGTGGACTGGTTCTTGGGTGTTGTTCTTACTTGACCAAGCATCCCACTTATGATTAACCTCTATTGCAAGCATCCGCAACTACAACAAAAGTATTAAGGTAAACCTAACCATAGCATGAAACATATGGATCCAAATTAGCCCCTTACAAAGCAACACATAAACTAGGGTTTAAGCTTCTGTCACTCTAGCAACCCATCATCTACTTATTACTTCCCAATGCCTTCCTCTAGGCCCAAATAATGGTGAAGTGTTATGTAGTCGACGTTCACATAACACCACTAGTGTCAGGTCCCCGATTCCAAGTCACATCGATCTAGCCGGTAACACCTAATATCACTTTGCGGCCTCACGCACGGTATTCCCACGGGTGTCGCCTTACCATGTCCCGGGACCGTTTGCGCCTTTTGGCTCACGTATATGATAGTGTCTCTAGCATCCATATGACAGAGAACCCGGGCCAACATGGCTAGTCATGAACCCAAAGCGGCACAAACCTATGGGGACAGGCATACATGAATCACATCGAGCATGTCGGTCAACAGCCTGTGAATCCGGGCTGTAGCACTAGGCTAATAGGACTCCGAGGAACCTGGGCTGTAGCAGGCTAGGCAGGACTCCGGATGTCATCGCGTGACATTTCCCCGAAGGGACAAACACAGGAACGAAGTGAAACACATGCCGACCAGTCAAGTGTCCTGAGCAGTAGTGCTGGGCTAGCAGGACTCCGGTGAACCGGGCTGTAGCAGACTACTATGGCTCAAGGATGCACTAGACTACATTTCCCCATAAGAGAGGCTTCCAAGGATAAACAACTGGATTATGGGATCCCACACATAGCAAGCATTTCAATCATACACACAATATGCTCGATATGTGTAAATACAACATGGAATCACAACAAAACTCTACAACTCAAGTACTTAATTTAAAGGCTCCGGAGAGCCATACATAACATGTTCATACAGGTAGGGGTCGCATGACCCGACACTCAAGTCATACAAGCATACAAGAACATGCCGAAGCAAATAAGTCTGAGTACACACACTAGAAAGAAAGAAGGCTTGACGAAGCATGTCTATCTACATAGTGCCCTTCATGGCCAGAATCACCACCTGGGTGGCAAGTTACTCATCGACGTCGAGGTCTACATAAAACCCATCGGAGGGGGCAGTGTTGTCGTCTGAAAACAGTAATTGAAGCAACATGAGTACAAAGGTAGTCAACAAGGCTTACAATAGATCCTACTATACATGCTCATTCTCAAGAAGGTGGTGGAGTGAATGCAGCAAGCCAGCTTTGACTCTTGGCTAAGTTATCCTACGAGACACCACTAGTAAAATAGTTTTCGCACACGAGTCCACTAATCACCAACACAATACTCCACCATGGATCCTCCCTTGTCATCCTACGAGAGGGCCATCCTCGATACTCACACTTATCTTGAGTCTTTTAGTAGTAACCATTAACTTGTCTATGAACTGTATAGGCAACCAAGTAGTCCTTTACCGCGGACGCAGCTATTCGAATAGATGATGTTAACCGTGCAGGGGTGTACTTCTTCATACACGCTCTCACCACTTATCATCGTTTACACGACATGTACCCGGCAACCTTCAAGCGGAAGCCCAACGAGGGTGTCGGCCATGGCCTACCTAAACACTCAAGTCTCTAGTCCAGGTTTATCGCCTATCCAGGTTCCATCCGCAGGGAGTCCGGCCGAGGTTTCCACATACGGCCCCGGATGATGTGTACAGGGTCCCGAGACGCCAAACGGGCACCCGGCATACCCGGCCACGGTGTATCTACCGCATCATAGCCCACCCCTAGGGTCAGCGCTACGCACGTCCGCCAACACATAACCTATAAACACCAGAAACTAGTTGAAACTCCTGGACAGAGTACTAGGGTGATTAAGAAGCCGAGAGGGTCCATTGGTTTCGGGCCCAATGAATGGTAGTAACTGATTCTTGAATCACACATACAGATCTCAGTTCTTAAGGACGACCTCAATGAAACAACCCACCATGTACTCCTACATGGCCTCTCATCGATACCTTTACCAAAACATGTTCAACACATCCCTCACATTACCGACGTAATCATTTCACTCTAGCCCATCACCCAGATGAACCAGACCTAACACAACTCTAAGCATAGCAGGCATAGTAGGGTAGGAAACACATACATGGCTCAATCAACTCCTACACATGCTAGTGGGTTTCATCTAGTTACTGTGGCAATGACAGGTCATGCAGAGGATAAGGGTTCAACTACCGCAGCACACAATAGTTTGAAACATTGTTGTCTTAATGCAGTAAATGAGAGCAGGAGCAAGAACATGGGATTGTATCGATATGATCAACGGGGTTGCTTGCCTGATGGATTAGTAGTAGGGTACTGCCCTTCAGTTGGATACTCGGAAATATCCTCGGAGGCAGAACCTACCATGAAAGACACCAGAGAACACAATCATCACATGGCAATATGCAACAATATGATGCATGCTATGACATGGCAATATGAGGTGTCCTACCTAATGCAATGTGAAACAAGTTGGTTTGGGTCCATTTGAATCAAGGATTCAAATGGAAGCTTATGTTCTTAAGCCATATAAATGCATTAGCTTGTTTCACCTAAACAGCAGGGTTAAAGTGTTTTGTCATGCATGAAACCATTACAGATGGAAAGATTGAATTTTTCTGATCAAATTTCATATATAAATCTTTGCATTTGGAGTTATAGATTAAAAGTTATGAATTTTTGAAGTTTGTAATATTTTCTGGTATTTCTTGTATAAGAATAATTCCAGTAATTGAATTATTGCATCAGCATTGCGTCAGGGTGACGTCAGTCGTCAACAGGGCCGGTCCAGGTCAAACCTGACCAGTGGGACCCGCGTGTCAGCAGTTAATTAACTAACTAAATTTAGTTAGTGCTAATCTAAGTTAATTAGCAGGGCGGTCCCACTTGTCATAGACTCAAGGGGAGTGAACCTGGGCACACACGGGGTGAACGAGGTCAAACTGGGTCAAACTCACCGGCGTTTAGCCGCCGACGAGACCAGACGCGGTGGAGCGATGCGGGTTTTGTGCTCCAGCGACCAAATCAATGGCGGAGCACATCTACGTGATGCGGGGAGTGAGCCGCGTCGAGTGGTGGCAGTGGGTGGAGCTGGGGTGGCCGGAAACGTCACCGGCGACGAGCTGTGCGGCTGTCGGAGCTCGGATGAGGTCGAACCCGAGGCTACGGGGCATGGCGAGGCGCGTGGAGAGGTGCTATGGGCTTCTACGAGTGCGATGAGTGCGTTTGTCATGGTGGTGTGGCCGGTGGGTGGCCGGAGTCACGTCGGCGATGAGCTCGGTGGCGGCGGGTGCGAGTGAACGTGGTGCGGTGCATACGATGCAGGAGGGAGTTAACGGAGAGGGAGAGGACGGAGCTGAGCTCACGGTGGTTGCAGCAAGCGTCGAAGCGGGCTCGGGGAAGGCCGGAGCTGGGCGGGGCGACGATGGGGATCTTGGCGGACGGAGTTGGGGAAGACGGGGTCGGGGGCGACTCCAGAGCGGGCGAGCGCTCGGGGCTTGGCCTGCTCGACATAGTCGAAGATGGCGGAGCAAACGGACACGGTGACGGCGAAAGACGCGGTTATCACGGTGGCGCGGGTGCGGCAGCGTCGGCCATGGTGCGGGAGAGCGAGGGAGAGGATCTGGGGAGGAGGAGGCGTGCGAGCTCGGGGGAGAAGTGGGAGACCGAACCAGGGCAGCAGAACGGCGAGGGAAGGAAGCAAGGTGGCAGGCAGCTGCGTGGCGCGCGCTGGTGCCGGTGTGGAGCACCTGCCTGCCTGCCTGGCCAAGCCAAGCAGCTGACTCGAGCGGTGGTTGGGCTGGGCCGGCAGGTGGGCCTGCTTGGTGGGCGCCAGGTAAGCCTCTACTCTCTCTGCTTTGTGTTTTTCTTTTTATTTATCCTGTTCTGTGTTTTGAAATAGTAAAAATACAATTCCATTTAGGAAAAACCTGAAAATATTCAGAAGCACATTTGAAAATATTCTCAACAGCCTTTGCCCAAATGCAAATAGTAATGAGTTAATCCAATGACCTTATGTGTCTTGGAAAAATTTGAACCCATTTTGTCTGAGGTTCTAACCCCAAAACAAAAAGGGTGGACTTTTTAGAAGGGCATTTCAGGTTCATTGAAAAAGATTTTAGTAAACCCTAGTTGTTTCTAGGGGGGTGCTCGGAGTTCTGTCATCCCCATTTCAGTTTTCTGGAAGAGTAGACATGATGCAACACTCTAATGCATGAACTAGCTAGGGTGTGCAACTCACCCCCACTCAAAAGAATCTCGTCCCAAGATTTAGGATCTGTTGGAAAGAAGGTAGGGTACTCAAGTCAAACTCGATCCTCCCTTTCCCAAGTGGCTTCTTTCTTAGAATGGTGTGACCATTGAACCTTGTGAAACTTGATGTTATGGCGTCGAGTGGTACGCTCAGCTTGATCAAGGATACGAACGGGATATTCCCGATATGTGAGATTATCTTGTAGATCAAGCGTTTCGTGGTCCACTCCACGGATAGGATCCGTGAAGCAACGCCTGAGTTGAGAAACGTGGAAGACATCGTGAACTTTGGAAAGATGCAGAGGTAGTTCCAGTTGGTAGGCAACTTCTCCTCGTTTGGGAAGAATGCGAAAGGGTCCAATGTAACGAGGATCCAATTTGCCTTTGATACCGAAACGATGGGTTCCCTTCAAAGGAGTAACCCGAAGGTAAGCCTTCTCGCCGACTTCATAAGTCATGAGCTTGTGTTTATGGTCATATTGGCTCTTTTGACGAGATTGGGCTGTTTTCAATTTCTCACAAATAACGCGAACCTGCTCTTCTGCTTCCTGAATCATATCCGGGCCAAAGAGTTGTCTTTCCCCGGTTTCTGACCAGTTAAGAGGCATTCGACATTTTTGTCCATAGAGAACTTCGAAAGGAGCTTTGCCCAAGCTAGCTTGATAACTATTGTTATAAGCGAACTCCACGAATGGAAGGAATTTCTCCCAATCCATTCCAAATGAGATGACAGAAGCTCGAAGCATATCCTCCAGAATTTGATTTACTCGCTCTACTTGACCATTTGATTGGAGGTCGAAGGCGGTGCTAAAAGAGAGATGAGTTCCCATAGCATTTTGGAAACTCTCCGAAAATCGAGAGGTGAAGAGACTCCCACGGTCTGAGTTAATTTCCAATGGGATACCATGAAGAGACACTATTCGGGAGATGCATAAGTCAGCTAGCTGGCTACCGGTAATACTCTCACGAACAGGTAGGAAGTGGGCTACTTTGGAAAGACGATCGACAACGACGAATATAGCATTATTCCCTCTCTTGGTCCTGGGAAACCCAGTAATGAAATCCATACTGATTTTATCCCATTTCCATTCAGGAATAGCCAGAGGTTGAAGGGTGCCAGCAGGCCGTTGATGCTCTGCTTTAACACGACGACAGACATCGCAACTAGCAATGTATTGAGCAATTTCTCTCTTCATCCTAGTCCACCAAAACCTCTAGCGTAGGTACTGATACATTTTAGTACTACCGGGATGGATGATGAAAGGGGATTCATGAGCTTCCTTAAGAATCAACCGCCTCAGGTTTCGTGCTTTGGGAACCACTAAGCGGTTTCCAAAGTATACGACACCTTGATCATCAACGGAGAAACAATTCGCGACTCCTTTCTTAATGTTTCTCTTAATACGGGAGATTCCCGGATCTACCTTATGTGCCTTGATGATCTGATCCGTAAGGGTAGGTTTCGCCACCAGGGTGGATAGGAATCCTTGAGGAACAATGTGAAGGTTAAGCTTACGAAATTCCTCGTGGAGAAGTGGTTGACTTTGTTGTAACATCAGGTTGTTACAATAAGATTTACGACTTAGCGCATCAGCCATGACATTGGCTTTGCCCGAGGTGTAAGTTATTCCTAAGTCGTAATCCGAGATCAACTCGACCCAACGTCTTTGCCTGAGATTCAAATCCGGTTGGGTGAAGATATATTTCAAACTTTGGTGATCAGTGAAGATCTCGCAACGATTACCGAGAAGGTAATGTCGCCAAGTTTTAAGTGCATGGACTACAGCTGCAAGCTCTAGATCATGTGTGGGATAGTTTTCCTCATGTGGGTGTAATTTCCGTGAAGCATAGTTAATTACCTGACGATCTTCCATGAGTATGCAACCTAATCCTTGTCACGAGGCGTCGCAATAGATAATAAAGTCCTTGGAGAAATCTGGTGGTACCAGTACGGGAGCAGATGTCAGGCGTCTTTTCAGTTCCTGAAAGCTAAACTTGCACTGTGGGGTCCACTCAAACTTTTTATCTTTCTTGAGGAGTTCAGTTAGAGGTTTAGCAACCTTGGAGAAATTCTCGACGAAGCGGCGACAATAGCTCGCTAGGCCAAGGAAGCTCCGAACTTGCTTGACCGTCTCAGGTTGAGTCCAATCAAGGATGGCTTGAACTCGCTCGGGATTGATAGCAATACCCTTACTAGAGATTAAATGGCCTAGATAGGTCACTTCTGGCAACCAAAATTCACACTTGGAGAATTTGGCATAAAGGCGATGCTCTCGAATTTTCGTCAATACCAGCCTTAGATGTTCGGCATGTTCTTCCTCACTCTTGAAGTAGGTGAGTATATCGTCGAGGTATACCACGACGAATTCATCCAAATTCTCCATGAAGAACGAGTTCATTAACCGAGAGAAGGTGCCTGGGGCATTGGTTAAACCGAAGGACATAACGGTGTACTCGTATTGGCCATAACGAGTAACAAAGGCCGTTTTGGGAATGTCCCCGTTTTTGATTTTGATTTGATGGTAGCCCAACCTCAAATCCATCTTGGAAAAGACTAAGGATCCAGCGAGCTGATCATACAGATCGTTGATCCTGGGAAGCGGATACTTGTTCTTGATAGCGACCAAGTTGACAGGTCGGTAATCTAGAACCATCCGATCCATTCCATCCTTCTTCTTGACAAAGAGGACGAGGCAAGCCCAAGGATAGGAACTAGGACGGATGAAACCCTTTTTCAAGGACTCATCGAGTTGGTTCTTAAGCTCGGCTAGTTCTAAGGGTTCCATCTTATAGGGTCTTCTAGAAATTGGGATGGTTCCAGGAACAAGGTCTATCACGAACTCGACATCCCTATCAGGTGGAACACCTAGCAGTTCTTCTGGAAAGACATCCGGGAAGTCTCGAACTACCGGAATATCTTGAAGGTCTAGAAGGGGTTGGCATTTAGGATGTAAAGCTGGCGCTTGGCCACTCGAGTTAAGACATTGACTGTCTTGCCCGATGGGTGAGTAAGTTGAACGATTCTAGTGGCACAATCAATCTTAGCATAATGAGCTGACATCCAGTCCATACCCAAGATGGTGTTTATGTCCGAGGACTTGAGAGCTATTAAAGATGCAAGGAAGACAAGTATATCGACAAGAATTTTGCCATCTAGAGCCAGGGGTTTGAATTTCCATGGAAGTGGGCATGTCACAGAATGTCGTGTTATGCAATCGAGCATAGCTCTCAGATATGAATGAATGAGATGCTCCAGTATCGAAAAGAACAGATGCCAGATGGCAATTAACAAGGAGCATACCAAGGACGACGTTAGGATCATCATGAGCCTCCTCAGCTGAGACATAGTTGACATGGCCATGTGTAGCGGTGGCTGGCTTGGCGTAGAATGTCTTTCCCGCTGGCTTACCACGGCCAACGGACTTTCCAGACTAGTTGGGGTTGTTGTTCTGGCGACACTCTCGACTGTAGTGACCCGACTCTCCACACTTGAAACATGTCACAACATTGGGGCGTGGAGCAGCATTAGCAGCAGGGCCACCATAGGGCATAGGCGGTACAAACTGCTGGTTGGGGCGAGGCGCCTCAAAGGATGGCCTCAAAACTAACCTGGGTGGCAGCGTTGTGTTTGGAATCCACACCCGGCGCTTCTGAGATCCAGAGCCGGATGAAGAACCAAAATCACGGGAGTGCTTGCGCGAAGCGTCATAGTCAGTTTGGCCTGTCTCAGCACTGATGGCCTTATTGACCAACTTCTGGAAGGAGGTGCACTCGTGCAGACGAAGATCGCGGTGAAGCTCGGGGCTAAGTCCCTTGTGGAACATTGCCTGCTTCTTAGCGTCGGTGGATACCTCTTCAGGAGCATAACGTGCCAGATTTCCATACTCACGACTATAAGCATCCACAGTCAGTCTGCCTTGGGTGAACTTGCAGAACTCTTTCCTCTTACGATCCATGAGACCTTCCGGGATGTGATGCTCACGGAAAGCCTCATTGAATTCAGCCCAAGTAGTGATTTGGCCGACCAGGCACATAGTCTCAAACTTTTCCCACCAAAGGCTAGCAGGGCCTTCGAGGTGATAGGCAGCATAGGTAACCTTATAAGCTTCGGCTATGTTGGCAGAACGTAGCTTGTGGGTGATGTTGCGAAGCTAGTCATCCGCGTCTAGGGGCTCGACGGAATGATTAAACTTTGGTGGGTACAACTTGATAAAGTCATTGATTGACACCAAGTCATTTCGCTGATGACGTGCAGTGTTCTGTTCAATCTGCTCCAGCAAGCGGTTAGTATCACGCTTGTTTCTTTCTGCCTCCAGCATAACTTCGGCCAGAGAAGGCGGGTGAGGCAGATTCTCACCCCTAGCTGCACTGGCTTCCCCCTGCTCCGGGGCAGCAAGGTTGCTGCGGGTGTTGACCATCCTAGGAAAAACAAGACAATGGTTTAGACAAGGATGGCACAATCTTGGCAAGGAAGTGCAGAATGTAATGGATAACATGGAATGCTGAGATGTTCATTGCACGACATGGTAATATAGAAACTGCCATATATATACCATCGGTCATACACACCGTACATAGTTTAGTACAAGCCCAGGCTAGAGTACAACTACGGTGAAAGACACTACATCTCATCGGAAGCATTCCAAGCTCCTATACATTATTTTCTACACCTTCGGAGCGTGATACACACCAAGTCGTATCCCACGGGTCACGCAGGACTGTGGAGAATACAACTATTACAGTACTAGTGAAACTACTACTAGCTCAGACAGCTCCGTAGTAATCCTCATAAAAGTCACCACCAAAACCTGGATGCGGAACATGATCATCTGGGAACAGACAGTCCTGTGGAGCTTGCGGACCATAGGGACTCGGATGTGGCCTTGGTCCCACAAACGGTGGCAGACGGGGACCACAAGGAGGGGTGATGGCTCCTACATCACGCTAGTCCATACAATCTGGCAACCCAGACCGCATGGGGTACAGGTCCCTCATGTCCATGTATCCCGCCTGCACAGCAGGTGCAAACCGAGTCAAAGTGGCCCAGTGATCAGAACGAGAGTTGAAGAGCTCCATTCGCAAGGCCCGATTGTCGCGGTCCTTGTCCTCGAGCATCTCGGCAGTGGTGCGAAGTAGTGACTCCTCATGTGTAGAGTCATAGTACAAAGCCTGATAGTACCCCTGTGCTCCAGGGAGTGAGGCTGGCATGTAGCAAAAATCTGTGTTCTGGAGCAAGGCAGTTCTGGCTTGAATGATAGTCATCATTGAGTAAGCTACATCCTGCACGGACATCTCAATAGTGACCCCAAGTCCATAAGAGCAGTGGAGAGGTTCAGTGGCTCCAGGATAAGACGGATATATCCTGACGGTACAAAGGTACTGGCTCTAGTTGAAGTCTCGGAACTGCTCCTCAACGGTATATTCCGGATACCATCGATAGCCTGTCTCGACCATCACTCGAACCAACATGGCCGTGTGACCGGGTACATCGAGGCACCGGGTCAGACGAACCACTTGGTTCTAGGAACGGGTGGCCATCTGGAAGCACAGAATAATGCAAAGGCATTAGAATTTTCTAGGAGAAATCGGACAGCATAACGGCTAGGAATGCTCAGAAAAAGATTTGAGACATTCACAACAGCTTGCAAAACCACTCAACAACATCATATCAAGGTTGTGGTTCAACTGACAACATACTAAAAGTAGTAGAAACTGAACCGAGGCTTGTAACAACAATCCTATAAACTACTATGGATTAGTAACACGTGAACCTGATAGAGAGAAGAGAGCCTAGTCCTTAACCCATGTAGAAAGAGAATAGAATGACTCAGATCAGAGGGCATAAGGTAAAGGAGTAAAAGAGCCTTACGTTCCCTCCCACAATCAATTCCCCTACATATAACTAAAGCATTTCTAGACTCGACATTGACCAGTTTGGCTCAACGAACCTACAGGCAGTCTGGCTCTGATGCCAACGCTGTCAGGTCCCCGATTCCAAGTCACATCGATCTAGCCGGTAACACCTCATATCACTTTGCGGCCTCACGCACCATATTCCCACGGGTGTCGCCTTACCATGGCCTGGGACCGTTTGCGCCTTTTGGCTCACGTATATGATAGTGTCGCTAGCATCCATATGACAGAGAACCCGGGCCGACATGGCTAGTCGTGAACCCAAAGCGGCACAAATCTATGGGGACAGGCATACATGAATCACATCGAGCATGTCGGTCAACAGCGTGTGAATCCGGGCTATAGCAATGGGCTAACAGGACTCCAGGGAACCCGGGCTGTAGCAGGCTAGGCAGGACTCCGGATATTTCCGCGTGACATTTCCCCGAAGGGACAGACACAGGAACGAAGTGAAACACATGCCGGCCAGTCAAGTGTCCTAAGCAGTAGTGTTGGGCTAGTAGGACTCCGGTGAACCAGGCTGTAGCGGACTACTATGGCTCAAGGAGGCACTAGACTACATTTCCCCATAAGAGAGGCTGCCAAGCATTTCAATCATACACAGAATATGCTTGATATGTGTAAATACAACATGGCATGACAACAAAACTCTACAACTCAAGTACTTAATTTAAAGGCTCTAGAGAGCCATACATAACATGTTCATACAGGTAGGGGTCATATGACCCGACACTCAAGTCATACAAGCAAACAAGCACATGCGGGAGCAAATAAGTCTGAGTACAGACAATAGAAAGAAAGAAGGCTTGACGAAGCCTGTCTATCTACATAGGGCCCTCCATGGCCAGAATCACCACATGGGTGGCAAGTGACTCATCGACGTCGAGGTCTACATAAAACCCATCGGAGGGGGCGGTGTTGTCGTCTGAAAACAGTAATTAAAGCAACATGAGTACAAAGGTACTCAGCAAGTCTTACAACAGATCCTACTATACATGCTCATTCTCAAGAAGGTGGTGGAGTTAATGCAGCAAGCCAGCTTTGACTCTTGGCTAAGCTATCCTAGAGACACCACTAGTAAAATAGTTTTCGCATACGAGTCCACTAATCACCAACACAATACTCCACCGTGGATCCTTCCTCGTCATCCTACGAGAGGGCTATCCTCGGTACTCACACTTATCTTGAGTCTTTTAGTAGTAACCATTAACTTGTCTATGAACTGTATAGGCAACCAAGTAGTCCTTTAGCGCGGACGCGGCTATTCGAATAGATGATGTTAACCTTGGAGGGGTGTACTTCTTCATACACGCTCTCACCACTTATCATCGTTTACACGACATGTACTCAGCAACCTTCAAGCGGAAGCCCAACGAGGGTGTCGGCCACGTCCTACCTAAACACTCAAGTTTCTAGTCGAGGTTTATCGCCTATCCAGGTTCCATCCGCAGGGAGTCTGGCCGAGGTTTCCACATACGGCCCCGAACGATGTGTACAGGGTCTCGAGACGCCAAACGGGCGCCCGGCATACCCGGCCATGGTGTATCTACCGCATCATAGCCCACCCCTAGGGTCAACGCTACGCACGGCCACCAATACATGACCTACAAACACCAGAAACTAGTTGCAACTCCTGTACATAGTACTAGGGTGATTAAGAAGCCAACACATACATGTCTCAATCAACTCCTACACATGCTAGTGGGTTTCATCTAGTTACTGTGGCAATGACAGGTCATGCAGAGGATAAGGGTTCAACTACCGCAGCACACATCAGTTTGAAACATTGTTGTCTTAATGCAGTAAATGAGAGCAGGAGCGAGAACATGGGATTGTATCGATATGATCAATGGGGCTGCTTGCCTGATGGAGTAGTAGTAGGGTACTGCCCTTCAGTTGGATACTCGGAAATATCCTTGGAGGCAGAACCTACCATGAAAGACACCACAGAACACAATCATCACATGGTAATATGCAACAATATGATGCATGCTATGACATGGCAATATGAGGTGTCCTGCCTAATGCAATGTGAAACAAGTTGTTTTGGGTCCATTTGAATCAAGGATTCAAATGGAAGCTTATGTTCTTAAGCCATATAAGTGCATTAGCTTGTTTCACCTAAAAAGTAGGGTTAAAGTGTTTTGTCATGCATGAAACCATTACAGATGGAAAGATTGAATTTTTCTGATCAAATTTCATATATAAATCTTTGCATTTGGAGTTAAAGATTAAAAGTTATGAATTTTTGAAGTTTGTAATATTTTCTGGAATTTCCTGTATAAGAATAATTCCAGTAATTGAATTATTGCGTCAGCGTTGGGTCAGGGTGACGTCGGTGGTCAACGGGGCTGGTCCAGGTCAAACCTGACTAGTGGGACCCGTGTGTCAGTAGTTAATTAACTAACTAAATTTAGTTAGTGCTAATCTAACTTAATTAGCAGGGCGGTCCCACTTGTCATAGACTCAGGGGGAGTCAACCTAGGCCCACACGGGGTGAACCAGGGTCAAACTGGGTCAAACTCGCCGGCGTTTAGCCGCCGGCGAGGCCAGTCACCGGAGCACAACTACGTGATGCGGGGAGTGAGCCGTGTCGAGTGGTGGCAGTGGGTGGAGCTGGGGTGGCCGGAAACGTCGCTGGCGATGAGCTGTGTGGCTGTCGGAGCTTGGGTGAGGTCGAACCCGAGGCTACGCGGCACGGCGAGGTGCGTGGAGAGGTGTTATGGGCTTCTACGAGTGCGGTGAGTGCGTTGGTCACGGTGGTGTGGCCGGAGTCACGTCGGCGACGAGCTCGGCGGCGGCGGTTGCGGGTGAACGTGGTGCGGTGCATACGATTTAGGAGGGACTTAACGGAGAGGGGGCGGAGCTGAGCTCACGACGGTTGCAGCAAGCATCGAAGTGGGCTCGGGGAAGGCCGGAGCTGGGAGGGCAACGATGGCGATCTCGGCGGCCGGAGTTGGGGAAGACGGGGTCGGGGGCGACTCCAGAGTGGGCGAGCGCTCGGGGCTCGGGCTGCTCGATGTAGTCGAGGACGGCGGAGCAAATGGACACGGTGACGTGGCACGGGGACGACGACGGGCGCGGTTATCACGGTGGCGCGGGCGCGGCAGCGTTGGCCATGGTGGGGGAGAGCGAGGGAGAGGAGCTGGGGAGGAGGAGGCGTGTCTGCGAGCTCGGGGGAGAAGTGGGTGACCGAACCAGGGCAGCAGAACAGCGAGGGAAGGAAGCAGGGCGGTGGGAAGCTGCGTGGCGTGCGCTGGTGCCGGCGGCGAGCACCAGCCTGCCTGCCAGGCCAAGCCAAGCAGCTCGCTGGAGCGATGGCTGGGCTGGGCCGGCAGGTGGGCCTGCTAGGTGGGCGCCAGGTAAGCCTCTACTCTCTCTGGTTTCTGTTTTTCTTTTTATTTATTCCTGTTCTGTGTTTTGAAATAGTAAAAATACTATTCCATTTAGGAAAAACCTGAAAATATTCAGAGGCACATTTGAAAATATTCTCAACAGCCTGAAAATACTTTCAGGATTATTTGGGCATTTTGAAATATTTATAGGATTTGAATTTCCCAAATGCAAATAGTAATGAGTTAATCCAACGACCTTATGTGTCCTAGAAAAAATGTGAACCCATTTTGTCTGAGGTTCTAACCCCCAAAAAAAGGGTGGACTTATTAGAAGGGCATTTCAGGTTCATTGAAAAAGATTTTAGTAAACCCTAGTTGTTTCCAAGGGGGTGCTGGGGGTTCTGTCATCCCCATTTCAGTTTTCTGGAAGAGTAGACATGATGCAACACTCTAATGCATGAACTAGCTAGGGTGTGACAACTAGAGGCTAGACAACATACATCTCATGAAGATATCGAACGAATACCAAATTCACATGACTACTAATAGCAAGACTTCTCCCTTGTCCTCAGGAACAAACGTAACTACTCACAAAGCATATTCATGTTCATAATCAGAGGGGTAATAATATGCATAAAGGATCTGAACATATGATCTTCCACCAATTAAACCAACTAGCATCAACTACAAGGAGTAATTAACACTAGTAGCAACCTACTAGCACCAATCCTGGACTATGAGACAAGAATTGGATACAAGAGATGAACTAGGGTTTTGAGATGAGATGGTGCTAATGAAGATGTTGATGGAGATTGCCCTCTCCCGATGAGAGGAGCGTTGGTGATGACGATGGCGATGATTTCCCCCCTCTGGGAGGGAAATTTCCCTGGCAGAACAGCTTTGACGGAGCTCTAGATTGGATCCGCCAAGGTTCCGCCTCGTGGCGGCGGAGTTTCGTCCCGAAAGGTTGCTTCCTGTTTTTTTCTCGACGAAAGACTTCATATAGGAGAAGATGGTCATCGGAGAGCCACCAGGGGGCCCACGAGGTAGGGGCACAGCCTAGGGGGGTGCGCTCCCACCCTTGTGGGAATGGTGTGGGCCCCCTGGTCTTCATATTTGGCGAGGATTTTTCATTATTTATTATAAGGTATTCCATGGAGTTTCAGGACTTTTGGAGTTGTGCAGAATAGGCCTCTAATATTTGCTCCTTTCTCAGCCCAGAATTCCAGCTGTCGGCATTCTCCCTCCTTATGTAAACCCTGTAAAATAAGAGAGAATAGCCATAAGTATTGTGACATAATGTGAAATAACAGCCCATAATTCAATAAATATCGATATAAAGGCATGATGAAAATGGACGTATCAACTCCCCCAAGCTTAGACATCGCTTGTCCTCAAGCGAAAGCCGATAACATTAAATATGTGCTCATGTTTAGAGGTAGAGGCATCGATAAAAATAAAATACGGACATGAGGGCATCATGATTATTCTCATAACAACAACATACATAGATAGTGTCATATGATTACTTATGTTCAAGTGATGATCTATTCAGAATGCAAAAGTATGAATCAGAAACCTTATTGAGAAACAACAAACTATAACCTCAGTCATTGAAGCAATTGCAATTTATCATAACATCAGAAAGAGTCTATGTCAGAGCTAAAAACAAGTCCACATACTCAACTATCATCTAGTCCTTCATAATTGCTAACACTCGCGCAATACTTGTGGTTATAGAGTTTTAATCGGACACAGAGAAAGATAGGGGCTTATAGTTTCGCCCCACAACCTTTTACCTCGAGGGTAATGTCAACAATAATAACTCATGCCCCCCACATCCAATTAGATATATCTATCAGGATCTTTCCAACACACTGGGCTTGCCAACGGATAAAATGAAAAAGAGAGAGGTGAAGATCACCATGACACTTGCATAAGGTAGAGGATAATAAAAGATAGGCCCTTCGCAAAGGGAAGCAGAGGTTGCCATGCGCTTTTATGGTTAGATGCACAAAATCTTAATGCGAAAGAACGTCACTTTATATTGCCCCTTGTGATATGAACCTTTATTATGAAGTCCGTCACTTTTATTACTTCCACATCACAACATCATATAAAGCATATTTCTCCCACACTAATCATACATATTTAGAGCAATTTTTATTGCTTTGCACCGATGACAACTTACTTGAAGGATCTTATTCAATCCATGGGTAGATATGGTGGACTCTCATGGCAAAACTAGTTTAAGGGTATTTGGAAGCACAAGTAGTATATCTACTTGGTGCTGAGAATTTGGCTAGCATGAGGGGGAAAGGCAATCTCAACATGTTGGATGATCCATGACAACATACTTTATCTCAGATATAAGAAAGCATAACCCATTACGTTGTCTTCCTTGTCCAACATCAACTCTTTTAGCATGTCATATTTTGATGAGTGCTCCCAATCATAAAAGATGTCAATAATAGTATATTTATATGTGAAACCTCTCTTTCCTTATTATTTCCTATTAATTGCAACGATGACCAAAGCTATGTCTGCCAACTCCCAACAACTTTTAATCGTCACACGCTTTCTATGTGAAGTCATTACTATCAATAAGATCAATACGAACTTTTGTTTCTTCTTATTATTTTTCTCTTTTCTTTTCTTTTATTTGGGATCATGGCAAAAATAAACAAGCCCTTGACTCAATCACTAATCTTTATTATATAGCTCAAGGACTCGATTACATAGAAGGATAATAAAGCAAAACTCATGACTAGATCATACTAAGAACTTTTATTCTACTAGATCAAAATATTACCAAAAGGATCGAACTAAGAAAAACGATAAAGATAAAAGTGATGGTGATACGATACCGGGGCACCTCCCCCAAGCTTGGCAGTTGCCAAGGGGAGTGCCCATACCCATGTGATTATGTCTCCTTTGTTAGTGAAGAAGGTGGGGTTGTTGATGACGGATAGTCGCACATCGAGCGTAGGTGGTCTTCTAACTTGCGGATAATGCCCTTGAGTGCGATGATATGCTCCTTCAACAAAATATTTTCACGTGTGAGATACTTATTTTGTATACGATCCAACTCAATCATCTTGAAAGCTTCGATTTCTGTAGGGGTAAGAAGATTATGATCTAGTTGAAGGGTGTCTTCTGTTGCTGGAACTTGGTCCTCCATGGCCTTCTTGATCCCTTCATTCTTGTTGATCTCCATAGGTTCTTCTCTCTTCAGCTCTATCTTCATTAGCCAAGCATCGTTGCCCTCATGGTTGGAGGAGGAGGGAGACGACATAGTGCCTGGCCTTGACAACCCTGACAGAAAACAGCTCGAAACAAAAACAGGAGATTTTTGCGTGATACGGGAGACAAAACCCTGGGAGATTATATAATGAATTCTTACTGACCAAAATACTTATCATGTAAGAAAACAGAGTCCGGAAGGCACTCGAGGAGCTCACGAGGTAGGGGGCGCGCCCAGGGGGGTAGGGCATGCCCTCCACTCTCGTGGGGCCCTCGTGTCCTTCCCGGACTGCTACATAATTTTCTATTTTTCTAGATATTCCAAAACGGAGAAATATTGCCTTAAAAATTGTTTTGGAGTCGGTTTACTTACCGTACCACATACCTATTCCTTTTCGGAGTCTGAAACATTCTGGAAAGTGTCCCTTATGTATTCCTCCGGGGTTACGGTTTCAATAATATTGGTTTCAAAATTTATGGGATTACCTGAGATATAATGTTTGATTCTTTGACCGTTTACCACCTTTGGATTTGTGCCTTCGAAGTTGTTGATTTTTATGGCACCGGAATGATAGACCTCCTCAATAACATAGAGGCCTTCCCATTTAGAGAGAAGTTTTCCTGCAAAAAATCTTAAATGACAGTTGTATAGCAATACATAATCACCTACATTAAACTCACGCTTTTGTATCCTTTTGTCATGCCATCTTTTAACCTTTTCTTTAAACAACTTGGCATTTTCATATGCTTGAGTTCTCCATTCATCAAGTGAGCTAATATCAAATAACCTCTTTTCACCGGCAAGTTTGAAATCATAGTTGAGCTCTTTAATAGCCCAATATGCCTTATGTTCTAGTTCGAGAGGTAAGTGACATGCTTTTCCATATACCATTTTATACGAAGACATACCCATAGGATTTTTATATGCAGTTCTATAGGCCCATAATGCATCATCAAGTTTCTTGGACCAATTCTTTCTAGATCTATTGACAGTCTTTTGCAAAATTAATTTGAGTTCTCTATTACGCAATTCTACTTGACCACTAGACTATGGGTGATACGGAGATGCAATTCTATGATTGATGTCATATTTAGCAAGCATTTTACAGAAAGCACCATGAATAAAATGTGAACCACCATGAGTCATTAAATATCTAGGGACTCCAAACCTTGGAAGAATAACTTCTTTAAGCATTTTAATAGAAGTTTTATGATCAACACTACTAGTTGGAATAGCTTCTACCCACTTAGTAACGTAATAAACAGCAACTAAAATATGTGTATATCCATTAGAGGCAGGAAAAGGTCCCATATAATCAAAGCCCCAAACATCAAACGGTTCAATAACAAGTGAATAATTCATAGGCATTTCTTGACGTCTACTAATATTACCAATTCTTTGACATTCATCACAAGATAGGACAAACTTACGGGCATCCTTGAAGAGAGTAGGCCAATAAAAACCAGATTGCAATACCTTATGTGCAGTTCTATCTCCCGTGTGGTGTCCTCCATAAGTTTCGGAGTGGCACTTGCGTAGGATCGGTTCCTGTTCATGCTCAGGTACACAACGTCTAATAATACCATCTACTCCTTCTTTATAAAGATGTGGGTCATCCCAAAAGTAATGTCTCAAATCATAGAAGAACTTTTTCTTTTGTTGGTATGTGAAGCTAGGTGGTATAAATTTAGCAACTATGTAATTAGCATAATCAGCATACCAAGGGGTACTACGAGAAGTACTTATGACATTTAATTGTTCATCAGGAAAGCTATCATCAATAGGTAGTGGGTCATCAAGAACATTCTCTAACCTAGATAAGTTGTCTGCAACAGAGTTCTTAGCTCCTTTTCTATCAAAAATATGCAAATCAAATTCTTGTAGCAAGAGAACCCATCTAATAAGTCTAGGTTTAGCATCTTTCTTCTCCATAAGATATTTAATAGCAGCATGATCAGTGTGGATAGTTTAGTTACTTTAGAATCAACAATATAAGGTCTGAACTTGTCACAAGAAAATACAACTGCTAAAAGTTCTTTTTCAATAGTAGCATAATTTCTTTGAGCATTGTCTAGAGTCTTACTAGCATAATGGATAACATTTAATTTCTTATTAACTCTTTGCCCTAGAACAGCACCTACAGCATAATCGCTAGCATCACACATAATTTCAAAGGGTAAATTCCAATCTGGTGGCTGAACAATAGGTGCAGAGACTAATGCTTTCTTAACTATTTCAAATGCTTCTACACAATCATCATCGAAGACAAATGGTATATCTTTTTGTAATAAATTAGTCAGAGGGTGAGAAATTTTTGAGAAGTCCTTAATGAACCTCCTATAAAATCCAGCGTGACCAAGGAAACTTCTTATACTTTTGATGTCCTTGAGACATGGCATCTTTTCAATAGCATCAACCTTGGATTTATCAACTTCAATACCTCTTTCAGAAACTTTATGCCCCAAGACAATACCCTCATTAACCATAATGTGGCACTTTTCCCAATTCAAGACCAGATTAGTTTCTTCACATCTCTGCAAAACTCGATCAAGATTTCTCAAGCAATCATCAAAAGAAGATCCATAGACAGAAAAGTCGTCCATGAAAACCTCACAAATCTTTTCACAAAAGTCAGAGAATATAGCCATCATGCATCTTTGAAAGGCAGCAGGTGCATTACATAAACCAAAAGGCATACGTCTATAAGCAAAAGTACCAAAAGGGCATGTAAAAGTAGTCTTTGATTGATCTTTAGCCGACACAGGTATTTGAGAGAAACCAGAATAACCATCTAGAAAGTAGTAATGTGTATGTTTGCATAATCTTTCTAGCATTTGATCGATAAAAGGTAAGGGGTAATGATCTTTCTTAGTAGCCTTATTTAATTTGCGGAAATCAATTACCATCCTATAACCTGTAATAATTCTTTGTGGAATCAATTCATCTTTATCATTAGGAACACCAGTAATACCTCCCTTCTTAGGGACACAATGAACAGGACTTACCCACTGACTATCAGCAACGGGATAAATTATACCTGCCACCAGAAGTTTTAGTATTTCTTTTCTTACCACTTCTTTCATTTTAGGATTCAGACGTCATTGAGGACCACGAACTGGTTTGGCATCTACTTCCAAATTTATTTTATGTTGACATAGAGTAGGACTAATGCCCTTAAGGTCATCAAGAGTATATCCAATAGCAGCACGGTTCTTCTTCAAAATTTTCAATAATCTTTCTTCTTCATGCTCTGAAAGGTTAGAACTAATAATAATAGGATATATCTTCTTTTCATCAAGATAAGCATATTTAAGATTATCAGGCAATGGTTTAAGCTCAAACACGGGATCACCCTTAGGTGTAGGGGGATCCCCTAGGATTTCAACAGGCAAATTGTGTCTCAGCATAGGTTCCTGTTTGAAGAGTACTTCATCTATTTCCCTTCTTTCATTCATAAACATATCATTCTCATGGTCTAGCAAATATTGTTCTAAAGGATCACTAGGAGGTACAGAAATAGAAGCAAGACCAATAATTTCATCCTTACTAGGCAATTCTTCTTCACGGTGTTGTTTACTAAATTTAGAGAAATTAAATTCATGAGTCCTATCATCTAATCCGACAGTAACAACATGCCTAGTGCAATCTATGGTAGCATTAACAGTATTTAAGAAGGTTCTACCAAACATAATGGGACAAAAGCTATCTTGTGGGGAACCAAGAACAAGAAAATCAGCAGGATATTTAGTTTTCCCACACAAGACTTCAACATCTCTAAAAATTCCCATTGGTGAAATAGTATCTCTATTAGCAAGTTTAATAGTAACATCAATTTCTTCTAACTCAACAGGTGCAATGTCATGCATAATTTCTTTGTATAAGTCAATAGGTATTGCACTAGCACTAGCACCCATATCACATAAGCCATGATAACAATGATCTCCTATTTTAACAGAAATGACAGGCATTCCTACCACAGGTCTATGTTTATCTTTAGCACAAGGTTTAGCAATTCTAGCAGTTTCACCACAGAACTGAATAACATGCCCATCAATAATATCAGACAAGAGATCTTTAACAATAGCAATATTAGGTTCAACTTTAACTTGGTCAGGAGGTGTATATGTTTTAATATTGCTTTTACGAACCACAGTTGAAGCTTTAGCATGATCCTTTATCCTAACAGGGAAAGGTGGTTTCTCAACATAACAAGTAGGAACAATAGGATCATTATAAGTGACAGTCTTTTCTTCAACTTTAATAGGTGCAGCTACTTTTACTTCTATGGGAGGATGATATTCAAACCACTTTTCCTTAGGGAGATCAACATAAGTAGCAAAAGATTCACAGAAAGAAGCTACTATCTCAGAATCAAGTCCATATTTAGTGCTAAACTTATAGAAAATATTGGTATCCATAAAAGATTTAACACAATCAAACTTAGGTGTCATACCTGACTCCTTACCATTGTCGAGGTCCCAATATTCAGAGTTGTGTTTAATTCTATCCAATAAATCCCTTCTAAATGCAATAGTCTTCATCATAAAAGAGCCAGCACAAGAAGTATCGAGCATGGAGCCGAGCATAAAATTTTTGAATAATCATTTCTCTTGAGAGCTCATGGTTGGGGCATGAATATAACATTGATTTAAGCCTCCCCCAAGCTTGAGCGATGCTTTCTCCTTCGCGAGGCCAAAAATTATATATATAATTACGATCACGATGAACAAGATGCATAGGGTAATACTTTTGATGAAATTCCAATTTCAATCTTCTATAGTTCCATGATCTCGTATCATCACATAGCCTATACCATATCAATGCATCTCCCTTCAAAGATAAAGGGAAGACCTTCTTCTTACCAACATCATCGGGTATACCTACAAGCTTAGATAATCCACAAACTTCATCCACATATATTAGGTGTTCATGAGGATGCTTTGTTCCATCTCCTGTAAAAGGATTAGCTAGTAGTTTTTCCATCATACCCGTAGGATACTCATAAGGAATTTCATTTTCATATTCATTTTCATTAGGTTCAGTAGGTTGAGGAGCAACTCTTTGCTCTACTGGTCGAGGTGAAGATACCCCGAACAAGCCCCTCAGAGGATCACTTTCCATAGTAACAAGTGACGGTAAATTTCAGCACACTATATAAATTTTTCCTTACCAAATTCCACCTACCAAAGGCGCTTCACTCCCCGGCAACGCACGCCAGAAAAGAGTCTTGATGACCCACAAGTATAGGGGATCTATCCTAGTCCTTTCGATAAGTAAGAGTGTCGAACCCAACGAGGAGCAGAAGGAAATGATAAGCAGTTTTCAGCAAGGTATTCTCTGCAAGTACTGAAATAAGTGGTAACAGATAGTTTTGTGATAAGATAATTTGTAACGAGCAACAAGTAACAAAAGTAAAGAAAGTGCAGTAAGGTGGCCCAATCCTTTTTGTAGCAAAGGACAAGCCTGGACAAACTCTTATATAAGGAAAAACGCTCCCGAGGACACATGTGAATATCGTCAAGCTAGTTTTCATCATGTTCATATGATTCGTGTTCGGTACTTTGATAATTTGACATGTGGGTGGACCGGTGCTTGGGTGTTGTTCTTACTTGAACAAGCATCCCACTTATGATTAACCTCTATTGCAAGCATCCGCAACTACAACAAAAGTATTCAGGTAAACCTAACCATAGCATGAAACATATGGATCCAAATTAGCCCCTTACGAAGCAACGCATAAACTAGGGTTTAAGCTTCTTTCACTCTAGCAACCCATCATCTACTTATTACTTCCAAATGCCTTACTCTAGGCCCAAATAATGGTGAAGTGTTATGTAGTTGACGTTCACATAACACCACTAGAGGCTAGACAACATACATCTCATCAAAATATCGAACGAATACCAAATTCACATGACTACTAATAGCAAGACTTCTCCCTTGTCCTCGGGAACAAACGTAACTACTCACAAAGCATATTCATGTTCATAATAAGAGGGGTAATAATATGCATAAAGGATCTGAACATATGATCTTCCACCAATTAAACCAAGTAGCATCAACTATAAGGAGTAATTAACACTACTAGCAACCTACTAGCACCAATCCTGAACTTTGAGACAAGAATTGGATACAAGAGATGAACTAGGGTTTTGATATGAGATGGTGCTGATGAAGATGTTGATGGAGATTGCCCTCTCCCGATGAGAGGAGCGTTGGTGATGACGATGGCGATGATTTCCCCCTCCGGGAGGGAAGTTTCCCTGGCAGAACAGCTTTGCCGGAGCTCTAGATTGGATCCGCCAAGGTTCCGCCTCGTGGCGGCGGAGTTTCATCCCGAAAGGTTGCTTCCTGTTTTTTTATCGATGAAAGACTTCATATAGGAGAAGATGGTCATCGGAGGGCCACCAAGGGCCCACAAGGTAGGGGGCGCGCCCTAGGGGGGCGCCCCCCACCCTCGTGGGAAGGGTGTGGGCCCCCTGGTCTTCATCTTTGGCGAGGATTTTTCATTATTTATTATAAGGTATACCGTGGAGTTTTAGGACTTTTGGAGTTGTGCAGAATAGGTCTCTAATATTTGCTCCTTTTCCAGCCCAGAATTCTAGCTGCCGTTATTCTCCCTCCTTATGTAATCCTTGTAAAATAAGAGAGAATAGCCATAAGTGTTGTGACATAATGTGAAATAACAGCCCATAATGCAATAAATATCGATATAAAAGCATGATGCAAAATGGACATATCACATGGTAATTTGCTTAAATAATCCTCATATGCTAGGTATTCAAGGTTAGTACAAAATTTCCTAGGAATGTTTTGAATACTAAGAGATGTTTGATGCTTGATGATTGTTTTGAGATATGGAGGTAATAATATCAAAGTCGTGCTAGTTGAGTAGTTGTGAATTTGAGAAGTGCTTGTGTTGAAGTTTGCAAGTCCTGTAGCATGCACGTATGGTAAAGGTTATGTAACAAATTTGAAACATGAGGTGTTTTTTTGATTGTCTTCCTTATGAGTGGCGGTCGGGGATGAGCGATGGTCTTTTCCTACCAATCTATCCCCCTAGGAGCATGCGCGTAGTGCCGAGGTTTTTAATGACTTGTAGATTTTTGCAATAAGTATGTGAGTTCTTTATGACTAATGTTGAGTCCATGGATTATACGCACTCTCACCCTTCCATCATTGCTAGCCTCTTCGGTACTGTGCATTGCCCTTTCTCACATTGAGAGTTGGTGGAAACTTCGCCGGTGCATCCAAACCCCACGATATGATACGCTCTTTCACACATAAACCTCCTTATATCTTCCTCAAAACAGCCGCCATACCTACCTATTATGGCATTTCCATAGCCATTCCGAGATATATTGCCATGCAAGTTCCCATCATTCCATTTATCATGACACATTCTTCATTGTCATATCGCTTAGCATGATCATGTAGTTGACATAGTATTTGTGGCAAAGCCATCGTTCATAATTCTTTCATACATGTCAGTCTTGGTTCATTGCATATCTCGGTACACCGCCGGAGGCATTCATATAGACTCATCTTTTGTTCTAGCATCGAGTTGTAATCATTGAGTTGTAAATAAATAGAAGTGTGATGATCATCATTTTCTAGAGCATTGTCCCAAGTGAGGAAAAAAGATAAATGCCATATAAAAAAGAAAAAGGCCTAAATAAATAAATAAATAATGATGAGAGAAAAAGAGAGAAGGGACAATGTTACTATCCTTTGCCACACTTGTGCTTCAAAGTAGCACCATAACCTTCATGATAGAGAGTCTCTTGTTTTATCACTTTCATATACTAGTGGGAAATTTTCATTATAGAACTTGGCTTGTATATTCCAACAAT